>NW_028117189.1:0-78409 GCF_964273445.1 Streptopelia decaocto | reverse complement strand
AATTGTTGAAATTCTGTTGAAGCTTTTAAAATTCTCTCTAGAATTTTCAAAATCCACTTCAACATGTTTACAATTTCACGTCAAAAAATTGCTAAAATTCCAGTTGAAATTTTTTCAAAGTCCCTGAAAAATTTTCCAATTTTTGTCCCAATTCTTCCCATTCCCATTGAAACTTTTCAAATCCCTCTCAAAATTGTTGAAATTCTCTTGAAGCTTTTAAAATTCTCTCTAGAATTTTCAAAATCCATGTCCACATGTTCACAATTTCACCTAAAAAAATTGCTAAAATTCCAGTTGAAATTTTTTCAAAGTCCCTTAAAAATTTTCCAATTTTTGTCCCAATTCTTCCCATTCCCATTGAAACTTTTCAAATCCCTCTCAAAATTGTTGAAATTCTGTTGAAGCTTTTAAAATTCTCTCTAGAATTTTCAAAATCCATGTCCACGTGTTTACAATTTCACGTCAAAAAATGGCTAAAATTCCACTTGAAATTTTTTCAAAGTCCCTTAAAAATTTTCCAATTTTTGTCCCAATTCTTCCCATTCCCATTGAAATTTTTCAAATCCCTCTCAAAATTGTTGAAATTCTGTTGAAGCTTTTAAAATTCTCTCTAGAATTTTCAAAATCCATGGCCACATGTTTACAATTTCACGTCAAAAAATGGCTAAAATTCCAGTTGAAATTTTTCAAAGTCCCTTCAAAATTTTCCAATTTTTGTCCCAATTCTTCCCATTCCCATTGAAACTTTTCAAATCCCTCTCAAAATTGTTGAAATTCTCTTGAAGCTTTTAAAATTCTCTCTAGAATTTTCAAAATCCATGTCCACATGTTTACAATTTCACGTCAAAAAATGGCTAAAATTCCAGTTGAAATTTTTTCAAAGTCCCTTAAAAATTTTCCAATTTTTGTCCCAATTCTTCCCATTCCCATTGAAACTTTTCAAATCCCTCTCAAAATTGCTGAAATTCTGTTGAAGCTTTTAAAATTCTCTCTAGAATTTTCAAAATCCATGGCCACATGTTCACAATTTCACTTAAAAAAAATGGCTAAAATTCCAGTTGAAATTTTTTCAAAGTCCCTTAAAAATTTTCCAATTTTTGTCCCAATTCTTCCCATTCCCATTGAAACTTTTCAAATCCCTCTCAAAATTGCTGAAATTCTGTTGAAGCTTTTAAAATTCTCTCTAGAATTTTCAAAATCCATGGCCACATGTTCACAATTTCACGTAAAAAAATGGCTAAAATTCCAGTTGAAATTTTTTCAAAGTCCCTTAAAAATTTTCCAATTTTTGTCCCAATTCTTCCCATTCCCATTGAAACTTTTCAAATCCCTCTCAAAATTGTTGAAATTCTCTTGAAGCTTTTAAAATTCTCTCTAGAATTTTCAAAATCCATGTCCACATGTTCACAATTTCACGTAAAAAAATGGCTAAAATTCCAGTTGAAATTTTTTCAAAGTCCCTTAAAAAATTTCCAATTTTTGTGCCAATTCTTCCCATTCCCATTGAAACTTTTCAAATCCCTCTCAAAATTGTTGAAATTCTCTTGAAGCTTTTAAAATTCTCTCTAGAATTTTCAAAATCCATGGCCACATGTTTACAATTTCACGTCAAAAAATGGCTAAAATTCCAGTTGAAATTTTTTCAAAGTCCCTTAAAAATTTTCCAATTTTTGTCCCAATTCTTCCCATTCCCATTGAAACTTTTCAAATCCCTCTCAAAATTGTTGAAATTCTGTTGAAGCTTTTAAAATTCTCTCTAGAATTTTCAAAATCCACTTCAACATGTTCACAATTTCACGTAAAAAAATTGCTAAAATTCCAGTTGAAATTTTTTCAAAGTCCCTTAAAAATTTTCCAATTTTTGTCCCAATTCTTCCCATTCCCATTGAAACTTTTCAAATCCCTCTCAAAATTATTGAAATTCTGTTGAAGCTTTTAAAATTCTCTCTAGAATTTTCAAAATCCATGGCCACCTGTTTACAATTTCACGTCAAAAAATGGCTAAAATTCCAGTTGAAATTTTTTCAAAGTCCCTTAAAAATTTTCCAATTTTTGTCCCAATTCTTCCCATTCCCATTGAAACTTTTCAAATCCCTCTCAAAATTGTTGAAATTCTGTTGAAGCTTTTAAAATTCTCTCTAGAATTTTCAAAATCCATGTCCACATGTTTACAATTTCACGTCAAAAAATGGCTAAAATTCCAGTTGAAATTTTTTCAAAGTCCCTTAAAAATTTTCCAATTTTTGTCCCAATTCTTCCCATTCCCATTGAAACTTTTCAAATCCCTCTCAAAATTGTTGAAATTCTGTTGAAGCTTTTAAAATTCTCTCTAGAATTTTCAAAATCCACTTCAACATGTTTACAATTTCACGTCAAAAAATGGCTAAAATTCCAGTTGAAATTTTTTCAAAGTCCCTGAAAAATTTTCCAATTTTTGTCCCAATTCTTCCCATTCCCATTGAAACTTTTCAAATCCCTCTCAAAATTGTTGAAATTCTCTTGAAGCTTTTAAAATTCTCTCTAGAATTTTCAAAATCCATGTCCACATGTTCACAATTTCACCTAAAAAAATTGCTAAAATTCCAGTTGAAATTTTTTCAAAGTCCCTTAAAAATTTTCCAATTTTTGTCCCAATTCTTCCCATTCCCATTGAAACTTTTCAAATCCCTCTCAAAATTGTTGAAATTCTGTTGAAGCTTTTAAAATTCTCTCTAGAATTTTCAAAATCCATGGCCACATGTTTACAATTTCACGTCAAAAAATTGCTAAAATTCCAGTTGAAATTTTTTCAAAGTCCCTTCAAAATTTTCCAATTTTTGTCCCAATTCTTCCCATTCCCATTGAAACTTTTCAAATCCCTCTCAAAATTGTTGAAATTCTGTTGAAACTTTTAAAATTCTCTCTAGAATTTTCAAAATCCATGTCCACATGTTCACAATTTCACTTAAAAAAATGGCTAAAATTCCAGTTGAAATTTTTTCAAAGTCCCTTAAAAATTTTCCAATTTTTGTCCCAATTCTTCCCATTCCCATTGAAACTTTTCAAATCCCTCTCAAAATTGTTGAAATTCTGTTGAAGCTTTTAAAATTCTCTCTAGAATTTTCAAAATCCACTTCAACATGTTTACAATTTCACGTCAAAAAATGGCTAAAATTCCAGTTGAAATTTTTTCAAAGTCCCTGAAAAATTTTCCAATTTTTGTCCCAATTCTTCCCATTCCCATTGAAACTTTTCAAATCCCTCTCAAAATTGTTGAAATTCTGTTGAAGCTTTTAAAATTCTCTCTAGAATTTTCAAAATCCACTTCAACATGTTTACAATTTCACGTCAAAAAATGGCTAAAATTCCAGTTGAAATTTTTTCAAAGTCCCTGAAAAATTTTCCAATTTTTGTCCCA
This sequence comes from Streptopelia decaocto, assembly GCF_964273445.1. Classification (NCBI taxonomy): domain Eukaryota; kingdom Metazoa; phylum Chordata; class Aves; order Columbiformes; family Columbidae; genus Streptopelia; species Streptopelia decaocto. Next base: position 75,012 of record NW_028117189.1, on the reverse strand, counting down.
ATTCTTCCCATTCCCATTGAAACTTTTCAAATCCCTCTCAAAATTGTTGAAATTCTCTTGAAGCTTTTAAAATTCTCTCTAGAATTTTCAAAATCCATGTCCACATGTTCACAATTTCACCTAAAAAAATTGCTAAAATTCCAGTTGAAATTTTTTCAAAGTCCCTTAAAAATTTTCCAATTTTTGTCCCAATTCTTCCCATTCCCATTGAAACTTTTCAAATCCCTCTCAAAATTGTTGAAATTCTGTTGAAGCTTTTAAAATTCTCTCTAGAATTTTCAAAATCCATGGCCACATGTTTACAATTTCACGTCAAAAAATTGCTAAAATTCCAGTTGAAATTTTTTCAAAGTCCCTTCAAAATTTTCCAATTTTTGTCCCAATTCTTCCCATTCCCATTGAAACTTTTCAAATCCCTCTCAAAATTGTTGAAATTCTGTTGAAACTTTTAAAATTCTCTCTAGAATTTTCAAAATCCATGTCCACATGTTCACAATTTCACTTAAAAAAATGGCTAAAATTCCAGTTGAAATTTTTTCAAAGTCCCTTAAAAATTTTCCAATTTTTGTCCCAATTCTTCCCATTCCCATTGAAACTTTTCAAATCCCTCTCAAAATTGTTGAAATTCTGTTGAAGCTTTTAAAATTCTCTCTAGAATTTTCAAAATCCACTTCAACATGTTTACAATTTCACGTCAAAAAATGGCTAAAATTCCAGTTGAAATTTTTTCAAAGTCCCTGAAAAATTTTCCAATTTTTGTCCCAATTCTTCCCATTCCCATTGAAACTTTTCAAATCCCTCTCAAAATTGTTGAAATTCTGTTGAAGCTTTTAAAATTCTCTCTAGAATTTTCAAAATCCACTTCAACATGTTTACAATTTCACGTCAAAAAATGGCTAAAATTCCAGTTGAAATTTTTTCAAAGTCCCTGAAAAATTTTCCAATTTTTGTCCCAATTCTTCCCATTCCCATTGAAACTTTTCAAATCCCTCTCAAAATTGTTGAAATTCTCTTGAAGCTTTTAAAATTCTCTCTAGAATTTTCAAAATCCATGTCCACATGTTCACAATTTCACCTAAAAAAATTGCTAAAATTCCAGTTGAAATTTTTTCAAAGTCCCTTAAAAATTTTCCAATTTTTGTCCCAATTCTTCCCATTCCCATTGAAACTTTTCAAATCCCTCTCAAAATTGTTGAAATTCTGTTGAAGCTTTTAAAATTCTCTCTAGAATTTTCAAAATCCATGGCCACATGTTTACAATTTCACGTCAAAAAATTGCTAAAATTCCAGTTGAAATTTTTTCAAAGTCCCTTCAAAATTTTCCAATTTTTGTCCCAATTCTTCCCATTCCCATTGAAACTTTTCAAATCCCTCTCAAAATTGTTGAAATTCTGTTGAAACTTTTAAAATTCTCTCTAGAATTTTCAAAATCCATGTCCACATGTTCACAATTTCACTTAAAAAAATGGCTAAAATTCCAGTTGAAATTTTTTCAAAGTCCCTTAAAAATTTTCCAATTTTTGTCCCAATTCTTCCCATTCCCATTGAAACTTTTCAAATCCCTCTCAAAATTGTTGAAATTCTGTTGAAGCTTTTAAAATTCTCTCTAGAATTTTCAAAATCCATGGCCACATGTTTACAATTTCACGTCAAAAAATGGCTAAAATTCCAGTTGAAATTTTTTCAAAGTCCCTTAAAAATTTTCCAATTTTTGTCCCAATTCTTCCCATTCCCATTGAAACTTTTCAAATCCCTCTCAAAATTGTTGAAATTCTCTTGAAGCTTTTAAAATTCTCTCTAGAATTTTCAAAATCCATGTCCACGTGTTTACAATTTCACGTCAAAAAATGGCTAAAATTCCAGTTGAAATTTTTTCAAAGTCCCTTAAAAATTTTCCAATTTTTGTCCCAATTCTTCCCATTCCCATTGAAATTTTTCAAATCCCTCTCAAAATTGTTGAAATTCTGTTGAAGCTTTTAAAATTCTCTCTAGAATTTTCAAAATCCATGGCCACATGTTTACAATTTCACGTCAAAAAATGGCTAAAATTCCAGTTGAAATTTTTTCAAAGTCCCTTCAAAATTTTCCAATTTTTGTCCCAATTCTTCCCATTCCCATTGAAACTTTTCAAATCCCTCTCAAAATTGTTGAAATTCTGTTGAAACTTTTAAAATTCTCTCTAGAATTTTCAAAATCCATGTCCACATGTTCACAATTTCACTTAAAAAAATGGCTAAAATTCCAGTTGAAATTTTTTCAAAGTCCCTTAAAAATTTTCCAATTTTTGTCCCAATTCTTCCCATTCCCATTGAAACTTTTCAAATCCCTCTCAAAATTGTTGAAATTCTCTTGAAGCTTTTAAAATTCTCTCTAGAATTTTCAAAATCCATGGCCACATGTTCACAATTTCACTTAAAAAAAATGGCTAAAATTCCAGTTGAAATTTTTTCAAAGTCCCTTAAAAATTTTCCAATTTTTGTCCCAATTCTTCCCATTCCCATTGAAACTTTTCAAATCCCTCTCAAAATTGTTGAAATTCTCTTGAAGCTTTTAAAATTCTCTCTAGAATTTTCAAAATCCATGTCCACGTGTTTACAATTTCACGTCAAAAAATGGCTAAAATTCCACTTGAAATTTTTTCAAAGTCCCTTAAAAATTTTCCAATTTTTGTCCCAATTCTTCCCATTCCCATTGAAATTTTTCAAATCCCTCTCAAAATTGTTGAAATTCTGTTGAAGCTTTTAAAATTCTCTCTAGAATTTTCAAAATCCATGGCCACATGTTTACAATTTCACGTCAAAAAATGGCTAAAATTCCAGTTGAAATTTTTTCAAAGTCCCTTCAAAATTTTCCAATTTTTGTCCCAATTCTTCCCATTCCCATTGAAACTTTTCAAATCCCTCTCAAAATTGTTGAAATTCTGTTGAAACTTTTAAAATTCTCTCTAGAATTTTCAAAATCCATGTCCACATGTTCACAATTTCACTTAAAAAAATGGCTAAAATTCCAGTTGAAATTTTTTCAAAGTCCCTTAAAAATTTTCCAATTTTTGTCCCAATTCTTCCCATTCCCATTGAAACTTTTCAAATCCCTCTCAAAATTGTTGAAATTCTGTTGAAGCTTTTAAAATTCTCTCTAGAATTTTCAAAATCCATGGCCACATGTTTACAATTTCACGTCAAAAAATGGCTAAAATTCCAGTTGAAATTTTTTCAAAGTCCCTTAAAAATTTTCCAATTTTTGTCCCAATTCTTCCCATTCCCATTGAAACTTTTCAAATCCCTCTCAAAATTGTTGAAATTCTCTTGAAGCTTTTAAAATTCTCTCTAGAATTTTCAAAATCCATGTCCACGTGTTTACAATTTCACGTCAAAAAATGGCTAAAATTCCAGTTGAAATTTTTTCAAAGTCCCTTAAAAATTTTCCAATTTTTGTCCCAATTCTTCCCATTCCCATTGAAATTTTTCAAATCCCTCTCAAAATTGTTGAAATTCTGTTGAAGCTTTTAAAATTCTCTCTAGAATTTTCAAAATCCATGGCCACATGTTTACAATTTCACGTCAAAAAATGGCTAAAATTCCAGTTGAAATTTTTTCAAAGTCCCTTCAAAATTTTCCAATTTTTGTCCCAATTCTTCCCATTCCCATTGAAACTTTTCAAATCCCTCTCAAAATTGTTGAAATTCTGTTGAAACTTTTAAAATTCTCTCTAGAATTTTCAAAATCCATGTCCACATGTTCACAATTTCACTTAAAAAAATGGCTAAAATTCCAGTTGAAATTTTTTCAAAGTCCCTTAAAAATTTTCCAATTTTTGTCCCAATTCTTCCCATTCCCATTGAAACTTTTCAAATCCCTCTCAAAATTGTTGAAATTCTCTTGAAGCTTTTAAAATTCTCTCTAGAATTTTCAAAATCCATGGCCACATGTTCACAATTTCACTTAAAAAAAATGGCTAAAATTCCAGTTGAAATTTTTTCAAAGTCCCTTAAAAATTTTCCAATTTTTGTCCCAATTCTTCCCATTCCCATTGAAACTTTTCAAATCCCTCTCAAAATTGCTGAAATTCTGTTGAAGCTTTTAAAATTCTCTCTAGAATTTTCAAAATCCATGGCCACATGTTCACAATTTCACGTAAAAAAATGGCTAAAATTCCAGTTGAAATTTTTTCAAAGTCCCTTAAAAATTTTCCAATTTTTGTCCCAATTCTTCCCATTCCCATTGAAACTTTTCAAATCCCTCTCAAAATTGTTGAAATTCTCTTGAAGCTTTTAAAATTCTCTCTAGAATTTTCAAAATCCATGTCCACATGTTCACAATTTCACGTAAAAAAATGGCTAAAATTCCAGTTGAAATTTTTTCAAAGTCCCTTAAAAAATTTCCAATTTTTGTGCCAATTCTTCCCATTCCCATTGAAACTTTTCAAATCCCTCTCAAAATTGTTGAAATTCTCTTGAAGCTTTTAAAATTCTCTCTAGAATTTTCAAAATCCATGGCCACATGTTTACAATTTCACGTCAAAAAATGGCTAAAATTCCAGTTGAAATTTTTTCAAAGTCCCTTAAAAATTTTCCAATTTTTGTCCCAATTCTTCCCATTCCCATTGAAACTTTTCAAATCCCTCTCAAAATTGTTGAAATTCTGTTGAAGCTTTTAAAATTCTCTCTAGAATTTTCAAAATCCACTTCAACATGTTCACAATTTCACGTAAAAAAATTGCTAAAATTCCAGTTGAAATTTTTTCAAAGTCCCTTAAAAATTTTCCAATTTTTGTCCCAATTCTTCCCATTCCCATTGAAACTTTTCAAATCCCTCTCAAAATTATTGAAATTCTGTTGAAGCTTTTAAAATTCTCTCTAGAATTTTCAAAATCCATGGCCACCTGTTTACAATTTCACGTCAAAAAATGGCTAAAATTCCAGTTGAAATTTTTTCAAAGTCCCTGAAAAATTTTCCAATTTTTGTCCCAATTCTTCCCATTCCCATTGAAACTTTTCAAATCCCTCTCAAAATTGTTGAAATTCTGTTGAAGCTTTTAAAATTCTCTCTAGAATTTTCAAAATCCATGTCCACATGTTTACAATTTCACGTCAAAAAATGGCTAAAATTCCAGTTGAAATTTTTTCAAAGTCCCTTAAAAATTTTCCAATTTTTGTCCCAATTCTTCCCATTCCCATTGAAACTTTTCAAATCCCTCTCAAAATTGTTGAAATTCTGTTGAAGCTTTTAAAATTCTCTCTAGAATTTTCAAAATCCACTTCAACATGTTTACAATTTCACGTCAAAAAATTGCTAAAATTCCAGTTGAAATTTTTTCAAAGTCCCTGAAAAATTTTCCAATTTTTGTCCCAATTCTTCCCATTCCCATTGAAACTTTTCAAATCCCTCTCAAAATTGTTGAAATTCTCTTGAAGCTTTTAAAATTCTCTCTAGAATTTTCAAAATCCATGTCCACATGTTCACAATTTCACCTAAAAAAATTGCTAAAATTCCAGTTGAAATTTTTTCAAAGTCCCTTAAAAATTTTCCAATTTTTGTCCCAATTCTTCCCATTCCCATTGAAACTTTTCAAATCCCTCTCAAAATTGTTGAAATTCTCTTGAAGCTTTTAAAATTCTCTCTAGAATTTTCAAAATCCATGTCCACGTGTTTACAATTTCACGTCAAAAAATGGCTAAAATTCCACTTGAAATTTTTTCAAAGTCCCTTAAAAATTTTCCAATTTTTGTCCCAATTCTTCCCATTCCCATTGAAATTTTTCAAATCCCTCTCAAAATTGTTGAAATTCTGTTGAAGCTTTTAAAATTCTCTCTAGAATTTTCAAAATCCATGGCCACATGTTTACAATTTCACGTCAAAAAATGGCTAAAATTCCAGTTGAAATTTTTTCAAAGTCCCTTCAAAATTTTCCAATTTTTGTCCCAATTCTTCCCATTCCCATTGAAACTTTTCAAATCCCTCTCAAAATTGTTGAAATTCTCTTGAAGCTTTTAAAATTCTCTCTAGAATTTTCAAAATCCATGTCCACATGTTTACAATTTCACGTCAAAAAATGGCTAAAATTCCAGTTGAAATTTTTTCAAAGTCCCTTAAAAATTTTCCAATTTTTGTCCCAATTCTTCCCATTCCCATTGAAACTTTTCAAATCCCTCTCAAAATTGCTGAAATTCTGTTGAAGCTTTTAAAATTCTCTCTAGAATTTTCAAAATCCATGGCCACATGTTCACAATTTCACTTAAAAAAAATGGCTAAAATTCCAGTTGAAATTTTTTCAAAGTCCCTTAAAAATTTTCCAATTTTTGTCCCAATTCTTCCCATTCCCATTGAAACTTTTCAAATCCCTCTCAAAATTGCTGAAATTCTGTTGAAGCTTTTAAAATTCTCTCTAGAATTTTCAAAATCCATGGCCACATGTTCACAATTTCACGTAAAAAAATGGCTAAAATTCCAGTTGAAATTTTTTCAAAGTCCCTTAAAAATTTTCCAATTTTTGTCCCAATTCTTCCCATTCCCATTGAAACTTTTCAAATCCCTCTCAAAATTGTTGAAATTCTCTTGAAGCTTTTAAAATTCTCTCTAGAATTTTCAAAATCCATGTCCACATGTTCACAATTTCACGTAAAAAAATGGCTAAAATTCCAGTTGAAATTTTTTCAAAGTCCCTTAAAAAATTTCCAATTTTTGTGCCAATTCTTCCCATTCCCATTGAAACTTTTCAAATCCCTCTCAAAATTGTTGAAATTCTCTTGAAGCTTTTAAAATTCTCTCTAGAATTTTCAAAATCCATGGCCACATGTTTACAATTTCACGTCAAAAAATGGCTAAAATTCCAGTTGAAATTTTTTCAAAGTCCCTTAAAAATTTTCCAATTTTTGTCCCAATTCTTCCCATTCCCATTGAAACTTTTCAAATCCCTCTCAAAATTGTTGAAATTCTGTTGAAGCTTTTAAAATTCTCTCTAGAATTTTCAAAATCCACTTCAACATGTTCACAATTTCACGTAAAAAAATTGCTAAAATTCCAGTTGAAATTTTTTCAAAGTCCCTTAAAAATTTTCCAATTTTTGTCCCAATTCTTCCCATTCCCATTGAAACTTTTCAAATCCCTCTCAAAATTATTGAAATTCTGTTGAAGCTTTTAAAATTCTCTCTAGAATTTTCAAAATCCATGGCCACCTGTTTACAATTTCACGTCAAAAAATGGCTAAAATTCCAGTTGAAATTTTTTCAAAGTCCCTTAAAAATTTTCCAATTTTTGTCCCAATTCTTCCCATTCCCATTGAAACTTTTCAAATCCCTCTCAAAATTGTTGAAATTCTGTTGAAGCTTTTAAAATTCTCTCTAGAATTTTCAAAATCCATGTCCACATGTTTACAATTTCACGTCAAAAAATGGCTAAAATTCCAGTTGAAATTTTTTCAAAGTCCCTTAAAAATTTTCCAATTTTTGTCCCAATTCTTCCCATTCCCATTGAAACTTTTCAAATCCCTCTCAAAATTGTTGAAATTCTGTTGAAGCTTTTAAAATTCTCTCTAGAATTTTCAAAATCCACTTCAACATGTTTACAATTTCACGTCAAAAAATGGCTAAAATTCCAGTTGAAATTTTTTCAAAGTCCCTGAAAAATTTTCCAATTTTTGTCCCAATTCTTCCCATTCCCATTGAAACTTTTCAAATCCCTCTCAAAATTGTTGAAATTCTCTTGAAGCTTTTAAAATTCTCTCTAGAATTTTCAAAATCCATGTCCACATGTTCACAATTTCACCTAAAAAAATTGCTAAAATTCCAGTTGAAATTTTTTCAAAGTCCCTTAAAAATTTTCCAATTTTTGTCCCAATTCTTCCCATTCCCATTGAAACTTTTCAAATCCCTCTCAAAATTGTTGAAATTCTGTTGAAGCTTTTAAAATTCTCTCTAGAATTTTCAAAATCCATGGCCACATGTTTACAATTTCACGTCAAAAAATTGCTAAAATTCCAGTTGAAATTTTTTCAAAGTCCCTTAAAAATTTTCCAATTTTTGTCCCAATTCTTCCCATTCCCATTGAAACTTTTCAAATCCCTCTCAAAATTGTTGAAATTCTCTTGAAGCTTTTAAAATTCTCTCTAGAATTTTCAAAATCCATGTCCACGTGTTTACAATTTCACGTCAAAAAATGGCTAAAATTCCAGTTGAAATTTTTTCAAAGTCCCTTCAAAATTTTCCAATTTTTGTCCCAATTCTTCCCATTCCCATTGAAACTTTTCAAATCCCTCTCAAAATTGTTGAAATTCTGTTGAAACTTTTAAAATTCTCTCTAGAATTTTCAAAATCCATGTCCACATGTTCACAATTTCACTTAAAAAAATGGCTAAAATTCCAGTTGAAATTTTTTCAAAGTCCCTGAAAAATTTTCCAATTTTTGTCCCAATTCTTCCCATTCCCATTGAAACTTTTCAAATCCCTCTCAAAATTGTTGAAATTCTGTTGAAGCTTTTAAAATTCTCTCTAGAATTTTCAAAATCCATGTCCACATGTTTACAATTTCACGTCAAAAAATGGCTAAAATTCCAGTTGAAATTTTTTCAAAGTCCCTTAAAAATTTTCCAATTTTTGTCCCAATTCTTCCCATTCCCATTGAAACTTTTCAAATCCCTCTCAAAATTGCTGAAATTCTGTTGAAGCTTTTAAAATTCTCTCTAGAATTTTCAAAATCCATGGCCACATGTTCACAATTTCACTTAAAAAAAATGGCTAAAATTCCAGTTGAAATTTTTTCAAAGTCCCTTAAAAATTTTCCAATTTTTGTCCCAATTCTTCCCATTCCCATTGAAACTTTTCAAATCCCTCTCAAAATTGCTGAAATTCTGTTGAAGCTTTTAAAATTCTCTCTAGAATTTTCAAAATCCATGGCCACATGTTCACAATTTCACGTAAAAAAATGGCTAAAATTCCAGTTGAAATTTTTTCAAAGTCCCTTAAAAATTTTCCAATTTTTGTCCCAATTCTTCCCATTCCCATTGAAACTTTTCAAATCCCTCTCAAAATTGTTGAAATTCTCTTGAAGCTTTTAAAATTCTCTCTAGAATTTTCAAAATCCATGTCCACATGTTCACAATTTCACGTAAAAAAATGGCTAAAATTCCAGTTGAAATTTTTTCAAAGTCCCTTAAAAAATTTCCAATTTTTGTGCCAATTCTTCCCATTCCCATTGAAACTTTTCAAATCCCTCTCAAAATTGTTGAAATTCTCTTGAAGCTTTTAAAATTCTCTCTAGAATTTTCAAAATCCATGTCCACATGTTTACAATTTCACGTCAAAAAATGGCTAAAATTCCAGTTGAAATTTTTTCAAAGTCCCTTAAAAATTTTCCAATTTTTGTCCCAATTCTTCCCATTCCCATTGAAACTTTTCAAATCCCTCTCAAAATTGTTGAAATTCTGTTGAAGCTTTTAAAATTCTCTCTAGAATTTTCAAAATCCACTTCAACATGTTCACAATTTCACGTAAAAAAATTGCTAAAATTCCAGTTGAAATTTTTTCAAAGTCCCTTAAAAATTTTCCAATTTTTGTCCCAATTCTTCCCATTCCCATTGAAACTTTTCAAATCCCTCTCAAAATTATTGAAATTCTGTTGAAGCTTTTAAAATTCTCTCTAGAATTTTCAAAATCCATGGCCACCTGTTTACAATTTCACGTCAAAAAATGGCTAAAATTCCAGTTGAAATTTTTTCAAAGTCCCTTAAAAATTTTCCAATTTTTGTCCCAATTCTTCCCATTCCCATTGAAACTTTTCAAATCCCTCTCAAAATTGTTGAAATTCTGTTGAAGCTTTTAAAATTCTCTCTAGAATTTTCAAAATCCATGTCCACATGTTTACAATTTCACGTCAAAAAATGGCTAAAATTCCAGTTGAAATTTTTTCAAAGTCCCTTAAAAATTTTCCAATTTTTGTCCCAATTCTTCCCATTCCCATTGAAACTTTTCAAATCCCTCTCAAAATTGTTGAAATTCTGTTGAAGCTTTTAAAATTCTCTCTAGAATTTTCAAAATCCACTTCAACATGTTTACAATTTCACGTCAAAAAATTGCTAAAATTCCAGTTGAAATTTTTTCAAAGTCCCTGAAAAATTTTCCAATTTTTGTCCCAATTCTTCCCATTCCCATTGAAACTTTTCAAATCCCTCTCAAAATTGTTGAAATTCTCTTGAAGCTTTTAAAATTCTCTCTAGAATTTTCAAAATCCACTTCATCATGTTTACAATTTCACGTCAAAAAATGGCTAAAATTCCAGTTGAAATTTTTTCAAAGTCCCTGAAAAATTTTCCAATTTTTGTCCCAATTCTTCCCATTCCCATTGAAACTTTTCAAATCCCTCTCAAAATTGTTGAAATTCTGTTGAAGCTTTTAAAATTCTGTCTAGAATTTTCAAAATCCATGTCCACATGTTTACAATTTCACGTCAAAAAATGGCTAAAATTCCAGTTGAAATTTTTTCAAAGTCCCTTAAAAATTTTCCAATTTTTGTCCCAATTCTTCCCATTCCCATTGAAACTTTTCAAATCCCTCTCAAAATTGTTGAAATTCTCTTGAAGCTTTTAAAATTCTCTCTAGAATTTTCAAAATCCGTGTCCACATGTTTACAATTTCACGTAAAAAAATGGCTAAAATTCCAGTTGAAATTTTTTCAAAGTCCCTTAAAAGTTTTCCAATTTTTGTCCCAATTCTTCCCATTCCCATTGAAACTTTTCAAATCCCTCTCAAAATTGCTGAAATTCTGTTGAAGCTTTTAAAATTCTCTCTAGAATTTTCAAAATCCATGGCCACATGTTCACAATTTCACGTCAAAAAATGGCTAAAATTCCAGTTGAAATTTTTTCAAAGTCCCTTAAAAATTTTCCAATTTTTGTCCCAATTCTTCCCATTCCCATTGAAACTTTTCAAATCCCTCTCAAAATTGTTGAAATTCTGTTGAAGCTTTTAAAATTCTCTCTAGAATTTTCAAAATCCATGTCCACATGTTTACAATTTCATGTAAAAAAATTGCTAAAATTCCAGTTGAAATTTTTTCAAAGTCCCTTAAAAATTTTCCAATTTTTGTCCCAATTCTTCCCATTCCCATTGAAACTTTTCAAATCCCTCTCAAAATTGTTGAAATTCTGTTGAAGCTTTTAAAATTCTCTCTAGAATTTTCAAAATCCATGGCCACATGTTTACAATTTCACGTCAAAAAATGGCTAAAATTCCAGTTGAAATTTTTTCAAAGTCCCTTAAAAATTTTCCAATTTTTGTCCCAATTCTTCCCATTCCCATTGAAACTTTTCAAATCCCTCTCAAAATTGTTGAAATTCTCTTGAAGCTTTTAAAATTCTCTCTAGAATTTTCAAAATCCATGGCCACATGTTTACAATTTCACGTCAAAAAATGGCTAAAATTCCAGTTGAAATTTTTTCAAAGTCCCTTAAAAATTTTCCAATTTTTGTCCCAATTCTTCCCATTCCCATTGAAACTTTTCAAATTCCTCTCAAAATTGTTGAAATTCTGTTGAAGCTTTTAAAATTCTCTCTAGAATTTTCAAAATCCACTTCAACATGTTCACAATTTCACGTAAAAAAATTGCTAAAATTCCAGTTGAAATTTTTTCAAAGTCCCTTAAAAATTTTCCAATTTTTGTCCCAATTCTTCCCATTCCCATTGAAACTTTTCAAATCCCTCTCAAAATTGTTGAAATTCTGTTGAAGCTTTTAAAATTCTCTCTAGAATTTTCAAAATCCATGGCCACCTGTTTACAATTTCACGTCAAAAAATTGCTAAAATTCCAGTTGAAATTTTTTCAAAGTCCCTTAAAAATTTTCCAATTTTTGTCCCAATTCTTCCCATTCCCATTGAAACTTTTCAAATCCCTCTCAAAATTGTTGAAATTCTCTTGAAGCTTTTAAAATTCTCTCTAGAATTTTCAAAATCCATGGCCACATGTTTACAATTTCACGTCAAAAAATGGCTAAAATTCCAGTTGAAATTTTTTCAAAGTCCCTTAAAAATTTTCCAATTTTTGTCCCAATTCTTCCCATTCCCATTGAAACTTTTCAAATCCCTCTCAAAATTGTTGAAATTCTCTTGAAGCTTTTAAAATTCTCTCTAGAATTTTCAAAATCCATGTCCACATGTTTACAATTTCACGTAAAAAAATGGCTAAAATTCCAGTTGAAATTTTTTCAAAGTCCCTTAAAAAATTTCCAATTTTTGTCCCAATTCTTCCCATTCCCATTGAAACTTTTCAAATCCCTCTCAAAATTGTTGAAATTCTCTTGAAGCTTTTAAAATTCTCTCTAGAATTTTCAAAATCCATGGCCACATGTTTACAATTTCACGTCAAAAAATGGCTAAAATTCCAGTTGAAATTTTTTCAAAGTCCCTTAAAAATTTTCCAATTTTTGTCCCAATTCTTCCCATTCCCATTGAAACTTTTCAAATCCCTCTCAAAATTGTTGAAATTCTGTTGAAGCTTTTAAAATTCTCTCTAGAATTTTCAAAATCCATGGCCACATGTTTACAATTTCACGTCAAAAAATGGCTAAAATTCCAGTTGAAATTTTTCAAAGTCCCTTAAAAAATTTTCCAATTTTTGTCCCAATTCTTCCCATTCCCATTGAAACTTTTCAAATCCCTCTCAAAATTGTTGAAATTCTCTTGAAGCTTTTAAAATTCTCTCTAGAATTTTCAAAATCCATGTCCACGTGTTTACAATTTCACGTCAAAAAATGGCTAAAATTCCAGTTGAAATTTTTTCAAAGTCCCTTAAAAATTTTCCAATTTTTGTCCCAATTCTTCCCATTCCCATTGAAACTTTTCAAATCCCTCTCAAAATTGTTGAAATTCTGTTGAAGCTTTTAAAATTCTCTCTAGAATTTTCAAAATCCATGGCCACCTGTTTACAATTTCACGTCAAAAAATGGCTAAAATTCCAGTTGAAATTTTTTCAAAGTCCCTTAAAAATTTTCCAATTTTTGTCCCAATTCTTCCCATTCCCATTGAAACTTTTCAAATCCCTCTCAAAATTGTTGAAATTCTGTTGAAGCTTTTAAAATTCTCTCTAGAATTTTCAAAATCCATGTCCACATGTTTACAATTTCACGTCAAAAAATGGCTAAAATTCCAGTTGAAATTTTTTCAAAGTCCCTTAAAAATTTTCCAATTTTTGTCCCAATTCTTCCCATTCCCATTGAAACTTTTCAAATCCCTCTCAAAATTGTTGAAATTCTGTTGAAGCTTTTAAAATTCTCTCTAGAATTTTCAAAATCCACTTCAACATGTTTACAATTTCACGTCAAAAAATTGCTAAAATTCCAGTTGAAATTTTTTCAAAGTCCCTGAAAAATTTTCCAATTTTTGTCCCAATTCTTCCCATTCCCATTGAAACTTTTCAAATCCCTCTCAAAATTGTTGAAATTCTCTTGAAGCTTTTAAAATTCTCTCTAGAATTTTCAAAATCCATGTCCACATGTTTACAATTTCACGTCAAAAAATGGCTAAAATTCCAGTTGAAATTTTTTCAAAGTCCCTTAAAAATTTTCCAATTTTTGTCCCAATTCTTCCCATTCCCATTGAAACTTTTCAAATCCCTCTCAAAATTGTTGAAATTCTGTTGAAGCTTTTAAAATTCTCTCTAGAATTTTCAAAATCCATGGCCACATGTTTACAATTTCACGTCAAAAAATTGCTAAAATTCCAGTTGAAATTTTTTCAAAGTCCCTTAAAAATTTTCCAATTTTTGTCCCAATTCTTCCCATTCCCATTGAAACTTTTCAAATCCCTCTCCAAATTGTTGAAATTCTCTTGAAGCTTTTAAAATTCTCTCTAGAATTTTCAAAATCCATGTCCACGTGTTTACAATTTCACGTCAAAAAATGGCTAAAATTCCAGTTGAAATTTTTTCAAAGTCCCTTAAAAATTTTCCAATTTTTGTCCCAATTCTTCCCATTCCCATTGAAACTTTTCAAATCCCTCTCAAAATTGTTGAAATTCTGTTGAAGCTTTTAAAATTCTCTCTAGAATTTTCAAAATCCATGTCCACATGTTTACAATTTCATGTCAAAAAATGGCTAAAATTCCAGTTGAAATTTTTTCAAAGTCCCTGAAAAATTTTCCAATTTTTGTCCCAATTCTTCCCATTCCCATTGAAACTTTTCAAATCCCTCTCAAAATTGTTGAAATTCTGTTGAAGCTTTTAAAATTCTCTCTAGAATTTTCAAAATCCATGTCCACATGTTCACAATTTCACTTAAAAAAATGGCTAAAATTCCAGTTGAAATTTTTTCAAAGTCCCTTAAAAATTTTCCAATTTTTGTCCCAATTCTTCCCATTCCCATTGAAACTTTTCAAATCCCTCTCAAAATTGTTGAAATTCTCTTGAAGCTTTTAAAATTCTCTCTAGAATTTTCAAAATCCATGTCCACATGTTTACAATTTCACGTAAAAAAATGGCTAAAATTCCAGTTGAAATTTTTCAAAGTCCCTTAAAAGTTTTCCAATTTTTGTGCCAATTCTTCCCATTCCCATTGAAACTTTTCAAATCCCTCTCAAAATTGCTGAAATTCTGTTGAAGCTTTTAAAATTCTCTCTAGAATTTTCAAAATCCATGGCCACATGTTCACAATTTCACGTAAAAAAATGGCTAAAATTCCAGTTGAAATTTTTTCAAAGTCCCTTAAAAATTTTCCAATTTTTGTCCCAATTCTTCCCATTCCCATTGAAACTTTTCAAATCCCTCTCAAATTGTTGAAATTCTGTTGAAGCTTTTAAAATTCTCTCTAGAATTTTCAAAATCCATGTCCACATGTTTACAATTTCATGTAAAAAAATTGCTAAAATTCCAGTTGAAATTTTTTCAAAGTCCCTTAAAAATTTTCCAATTTTTGTCCCAATTCTTCCCATTCCCATTGAAACTTTTCAAATCCCTCTCAAAATTGTTGAAATTCTCTTGAAGCTTTTAAAATTCTCTCTAGAATTTTCAAAATCCATGGCCACATGTTTACAATTTCACGTCAAAAAATGGCTAAAATTCCAGTTGAAATTTTTTCAAAGTCCCTTAAAAATTTTCCAATTTTTGTCCCAATTCTTCCCATTCCCATTGAAACTTTTCAAATCCCTCTCAAAATTGTTGAAATTCTCTTGAAGCTTTTAAAATTCTCTCTAGAATTTTCAAAATCCATGTCCACATGTTTACAATTTCACGTCAAAAAATGGCTAAAATTCCAGTTGAAATTTTTTCAAAGTCCCTTAAAAATTTTCCAATTTTTGTCCCAATTCTTCCCATTCCCATTGAAACTTTTCAAATTCCTCTCAAAATTGTTGAAATTCTGTTGAAGCTTTTAAAATTCTCTCTAGAATTTTCAAAATCCACTTCAACATGTTCACAATTTCACGTAAAAAAATTGCTAAAATTCCAGTTGAAATTTTTTCAAAGTCCCTTAAAAATTTTCCAATTTTTGTCCCAATTCTTCCCATTCCCATTGAAACTTTTCAAATCCCTCTCAAAATTGTTGAAATTCTGTTGAAGCTTTTAAAATTCTCTCTAGAATTTTCAAAATCCACTTCAACATGTTTACAATTTCACGTCAAAAAATTGCTAAAATTCCAGTTGAAATTTTTTCAAAGTCCCTGAAAAATTTTCCAATTTTTGTCCCAATTCTTCCCATTCCCATTGAAACTTTTCAAATCCCTCTCAAAATTGTTGAAATTCAGTTGAAGCTTTTAAAATTCTCTCTAGAATTTTCAAAATCCATGTCCACATGTTTACAATTTCACGTCAAAAAATGGCTAAAATTCCAGTTGAAATTTTTTCAAAGTCCCTTAAAAATTTTCCAATTTTTGTCCCAATTCTTCCCATTCCCATTGAAACTTTTCAAATCCCTCTCAAAATTGTTGAAATTCTGTTGAAGCTTTTAAAATTCTCTCTAGAATTTTCAAAATCCATGGCCACATGTTTACAATTTCACGTCAAAAAATGGCTAAAATTCCAGTTGAAATTTTTTCAAAGTCCCTTAAAAATTTTCCAATTTTTGTCCCAATTCTTCCCATTCCCATTGAAACTTTTCAAATCCCTCTCAAAATTGTTGAAATTCAGTTGAAGCTTTTAAAATTCTCTCTAGAATTTTCAAAATCCATGTCCACATGTTTACAATTTCACGTCAAAAAATGGCTAAAATTCCAGTTGAAATTTTTTCAAAGTCCCTTAAAAATTTTCCAATTTTTGTCCCAATTCTTCCCATTCCCATTGAAACTTTTCAAATCCCTCTCAAAATTGTTGAAATTCTGTTGAAGCTTTTAAAATTCTCTCTAGAATTTTCAAAATCCATGGCCACATGTTTACAATTTCACGTCAAAAAATGGCTAAAATCCCAGTTGAAATTTTTTCAAAGTCCCTTAAAAATTTTCCAATTTTTGTCCCAATTCTTCCCATTCCCATTGAAACTTTTCAAATCCCTCTCCAAATTGTTGAAATTCTCTTGAAGCTTTTAAAATTCTCTCTAGAATTTTCAAAATCCATGGCCACATGTTTACAATTTCACGTCAAAAAATGGCTAAAATTCCAGTTGAAATTTTTTCAAAGTCCCTTAAAAATTTTCCAATTTTTGTCCCAATTCTTCCCATTCCCATTGAAACTTTTCAAATCCCTCTCAAAATTGTTGAAATTCTGTTGAAGCTTTTAAAATTCTCTCTAGAATTTTCAAAATCCACTTCAACATGTTCACAATTTCATGTAAAAAAATTGCTAAAATTCCAGTTGAAATTTTTTCAAAGTCCCTTAAAAATTTTCCAATTTTTGTCCCAATTCTTCCCATTCCCATTGAAACTTTTCAAATCCCTCTCAAAATTGTTGAAATTCTGTTGAAGCTTTTAAAATTCTCTCTAGAATTTTCAAAATCCATGTCCACATGTTTACAATTTCACGTCAAAAAATGGCTAAAATTCCAGTTGAAATTTTTTCAAAGTCCCTTAAAAATTTTCCAATTTTTGTCCCAATTCTTCCCATTCCCATTGAAACTTTTCAAATTCCTCTCAAAATTGTTGAAATTCTGTTGAAGCTTTTAAAATTCTCTCTAGAATTTTCAAAATCCATGGCCACATGTTTACAATTTCACGTCAAAAAATTGCTAAAATTCCAGTTGAAATTTTTTCAAAGTCCCTTAAAAATTTTCCAATTTTTGTCCCAATTCTTCCCATTCCCATTGAAACTTTTCAAATCCCTCTCAAAATTGTTGAAATTCTGTTGAAGCTTTTAAAATTCTCTCTAGAATTTTCAAAATCCATGGCCACATGTTTACAATTTCACGTCAAAAAATGGCTAAAATTCCAGTTGAAAATTTTTCAAAGTCCCTGAAAGATTCTCCAATTTTTGTCCCAATTCTTCCCATTCCCATTGAAACTTTTCAAATCCCTCTCAAAATTGTTGAAATTCTGTTGAAGCTTTTAAAATTCTCTCTAGAATTTTCAAAATCCACTTCAACATGTTTACAATTTCACGTCAAAAAATGGCTAAAATTCCAGTTGAAATTTTTTCAAAGTCCCTTAAAAATTTTCCCATTTTTGTTTTGTGCCAATTCTTCCCATTCCCATTGAAACTTTTCAAATCCCTCTCAAAATTGTTGAAATTCTCTTGAAGCTTTTAAAATTCTCTCTAGAATTTTCAAAATCCATGGCCACATGTTTACAATTTCACGTCAAAAAATGGCTAAAATTCCAGTTGAAATTTTTTCAAAGTCCCTTAAAAATTTTCCAATTTTTGTCCCAATTCTTCCCATTCCCATTGAAACTTTTCAAATCCCTCTCAAAATTGTTGAAATTCTGTTGAAGCTTTTAAAATTCTCTCTAGAATTTTCAAAATCCATGGCCACATGTTTACAATTTCACGTCAAAAAATGGCTAAAATTCCAGTTGAAATTTTTTCAAAGTCCCTTCAAAATTTTCCAATTTTTGTCCCAATTCTTCCCATTCCCATTGAAACTTTTCAAATCCCTCTCAAAATTGTTGAAATTCAGTTGAAGCTTTTAAAATTCTCTCTAGAATTTTCAAAATCCATGTCCACATGTTTACAATTTCACGTCAAAAAATGGCTAAAATTCCAGTTGAAATTTTTTCAAAGTCCCTTAAAAATTTTCCAATTTTTGTCCCAATTCTTCCCATTCCCATTGAAACTTTTCAAATTCCTCTCAAAATTGTTGAAATTCTGTTGAAGCTTTTAAAATTCTCTCTAGAATTTTCAAAATCCACTTCAACATGTTCACAATTTCACGTAAAAAAATTGCTAAAATTCCAGTTGAAATTTTTTCAAAGTCCCTTAAAAATTTTCCAATTTTTGTCCCAATTCTTCCCATTCCCATTGAAACTTTTCAAATCCCTCTCAAAATTGTTGAAATTCTGTTGAAGCTTTTAAAATTCTCTCTAGAATTTTCAAAATCCACTTCAACATGTTTACAATTTCACGTCAAAAAATTGCTAAAATTCCAGTTGAAATTTTTTCAAAGTCCCTGAAAAATTTTCCAATTTTTGTCCCAATTCTTCCCATTCCCATTGAAACTTTTCAAATCCCTCTCAAAATTGTTGAAATTCAGTTGAAGCTTTTAAAATTCTCTCTAGAATTTTCAAAATCCATGTCCACATGTTTACAATTTCACGTCAAAAAATGGCTAAAATTCCAGTTGAAATTTTTTCAAAGTCCCTTAAAAATTTTCCAATTTTTGTCCCAATTCTTCCCATTCCCATTGAAACTTTTCAAATCCCTCTCAAAATTGTTGAAATTCTGTTGAAGCTTTTAAAATTCTCTCTAGAATTTTCAAAATCCATGGCCACATGTTTACAATTTCACGTCAAAAAATGGCTAAAATTCCAGTTGAAATTTTTCAAAGTCCCTTAAAAATTTTCCAATTTTTGTCCCAATTCTTCCCATTCCCATTGAAACTTTTCAAATCCCTCTCAAAATTGTTGAAATTCAGTTGAAGCTTTTAAAATTCTCTCTAGAATTTTCAAAATCCATGTCCACATGTTTACAATTTCACGTCAAAAAATGGCTAAAATTCCAGTTGAAATTTTTTCAAAGTCCCTTAAAAATTTTCCAATTTTTGTCCCAATTCTTCCCATTCCCATTGAAACTTTTCAAATCCCTCTCCAAATTGTTGAAATTCTCTTGAAGCTTTTAAAATTCTCTCTAGAATTTTCAAAATCCATGGCCACATGTTTACAATTTCACGTCAAAAAATGGCTAAAATTCCAGTTGAAATTTTTTCAAAGTCCCTTAAAAATTTTCCAATTTTTGTCCCAATTCTTCCCATTCCCATTGAAACTTTTCAAATCCCTCTCAAAATTGTTGAAATTCTGTTGAAGCTTTTAAAATTCTCTCTAGAATTTTCAAAATCCACTTCAACATGTTCACAATTTCATGTAAAAAAATTGCTAAAATTCCAGTTGAAATTTTTTCAAAGTCCCTTAAAAATTTTCCAATTTTTGTCCCAATTCTTCCCATTCCCATTGAAACTTTTCAAATCCCTCTCAAAATTGTTGAAATTCTGTTGAAGCTTTTAAAATTCTCTCTAGAATTTTCAAAATCCATGTCCACATGTTTACAATTTCACGTCAAAAAATGGCTAAAATTCCAGTTGAAATTTTTTCAAAGTCCCTTAAAAATTTTCCAATTTTTGTCCCAATTCTTCCCATTCCCATTGAAACTTTTCAAATTCCTCTCAAAATTGTTGAAATTCTGTTGAAGCTTTTAAAATTCTCTCTAGAATTTTCAAAATCCATGGCCACATGTTTACAATTTCACGTCAAAAAATGGCTAAAATTCCAGTTGAAATTTTTTCAAAGTCCCTTAAAAATTTTCCAAAGTCCCTTAAAAATTTTCCAATTTTTGTCCCAATTCTTCCCATTCCCATTGAAACTTTTCAAATCCCTCTCAAAATTGTTGAAATTCTCTTGAAGCTTTAAAAATTCTCTCTAGAATTTTCAAAATCCATGTCCACATGTTTACAATTTCCACGTCAAAAATGGCTAAATTCCAGTTGAAAATTTTCAAAGTCCCTGAAAGATTCTCCAATTTTTGTCCCAATTCTTCCCATTCCCATTGAAACTTTTCAAATCCCTCTCAAAATTGTTGAAATTCTGTTGAAGCTTTTAAAATTCTCTCTAGAATTTTCAAAAATCCACTTCAACATGTTTACAATTTCACGTCAAAAAATGCTAAAATTCAGTTGAAATTTTTCAAAGTCCCTTAAAAATTTTCCCATTTTTGTCCCAATTCTTCCCATTCCCATTGGAAACTTTTCAATCCCTCTCAAAATTGTTGAAATTCTCTTGAAGCTTTTAAAATTCTCTCTAGAATTTTCAAAATCCATGGCCACATGTTTACAATTTCACGTCAAAAATGGCTAAAATTCCAGTTGAAATTTTTTCAAAGTCCCTTAAAAATTTTCCAATTTTTGTCCCAATTCTTCCCATTCCCATTTGAAACTTTTCAAATCCCTCTCAAAATTGTTGAAATTCTGTTGAAGCTTTTAAAATTCTCTCTAGAATTTTCAAAATCCATGGCCAATGTTTACAATTTCACGTCAAAAATGGCTAAAATTCCAGTTGAATTTTTTCAAAGTCCCCTTAAAAATTTTCCAATTTTGTCCCAATTCTTCCCATTCCCAATTGAAACTTTTCAAATCCCTCTCAAAATTGTTGAAATCAGTTGAAGCTTTTAAAATTCTCTCTAGAATTTTCAAAATCCATGTCCACATGTTTACAATTTCACGTCAAAAAATGGCTAAAATTCCAGTTGAAATTTTTTCAAAGTCCCTTAAAATTTTCCAATTTTTGTCCCAATTCTTCCCATTCCCATTGAAACTTTTCAAATCCCTCTCAAAATTGTTGAAATTCTCTTGAAGCTTTTAATATTCTCTCTAGAATTTTCAAAATCCATGGCCACATGTTTACAATTTCACGTCAAAAAATGGCTAAAATTCAGTTGAAATTTTTTCAAAGTCCCTTAAAAATTTTCCAATTTTTGTCCCAATCTTCCCATTCCCATGAAACTTTTCAAACCCCTCTCAAAATTGTTGAAATTCTGTTGAAGCTTTTAAAATTCTCTCTAGAATTTTCAAAATCCATGGCCACATGTTTACAATTTCACGTCAAAAAATTGCTAAAATTCCAGTTGAAATTTTTCAAAGTCCCTTAAAAATTTCCAATTTTTGTCCCAATTCTTCCATTCCCATTGAACTTTTCAAATCCCTCTCAAAATTGTTGAAATTCTGTTGAAGCTTTTAAAATTCTCTCTAGAATTTTCAAAATCCATGGCCACATGTTTACAATTTCACGTCAAAAAATGGCTAAAATCCCAGTTGAAATTTTTTCAAAGTCCCTTAAAAATTTTCCAATTTTTGTCCCAATTCTTCCCATTCCCATTGAAACTTTTCAAATCCCTCTCAAAAATTGTTGAAATTCTGTTGAAGCTTTTAAAATTCTCTCTAGAATTTTCAAAATCCATGGCCACATGTTTACAATTTCACGTCAAAAAAAGGCTAAAATTCCAGTTGAAATTTTTTCAAAGTCCCTTAAAAATTTTCCAATTTTTGTCCCAATTCTTCCCATTCCCATTGAAACTTTTCAAATCCCTCTCAAAATTGTTGAAATTCTCTTGAAGCTTTTAAATTCTC
This sequence comes from Streptopelia decaocto, assembly GCF_964273445.1. Classification (NCBI taxonomy): domain Eukaryota; kingdom Metazoa; phylum Chordata; class Aves; order Columbiformes; family Columbidae; genus Streptopelia; species Streptopelia decaocto. The sequence continues at coordinate 53,340 of NW_028117189.1, read as the reverse complement.
TCTAGAATTTTCAAAATCCACTTCAACATGTTTACAATTTCACGTCAAAAATATGGCTAAAATTCCAGTTGAAATTTTTTCAAAGTCCCTTAAAAATTTTCCAATTTTTGTCCCAATTCTTCCCATTCCCATTGAAACTTTTCAAATCCCTCTCAAAATTGTTGAAATTCAGTTGAAGCTTTTAAAATTCTCTCTAGAATTTTCAAATCCATGTCCACATGTTTACAATTTCACGTCAAAAAATTGCTAAAATTCCAGTTGAAATTTTTTCAAAGTCCCTTCAAAATTTTCCAATTTTTGTCCCAATTCTTCCCATTCCCATTGAAACTTTTCAAATCCCTCTCAAAATTGTTGAAATTCTCTTGAAGCTTTTAAAATTCTCTCTAGAATTTTCAAAATCCATGGCCACATGTTTACAATTTCACGTCAAAAAATGGCTAAAATTCCAGTTGAAATTTTTTCAAAGTCCCTTAAAAATTTTCCAATTTTTGTCCCAATTCTTCCCATTCCCATTGAAACTTTTCAAATCCCTCTCAAAATTGTTGAAATTCTGTTGAAGCTTTTAAAATTCTCTCTAGAATTTTCAAAATCCATGGCCACATGTTTACAATTTCACGTCAAAAAATGGCTAAAATTCCAGTTGAAATTTTTCAAAGTCCCTTAAAAATTTTCCAATTTTTGTCCCAATTCTTCCCATTCCCATTGAAACTTTTCAAATCCCTCTCAAAATTGTTGAAATTCTGTTGAAGCTTTTAAAATTCTCTCTAGAATTTTCAAATCCATGGCCACATGTTTACAATTTCACGTCAAAAAATGGCTAAAATCCCAGTTGAAATTTTTTCAAAGTCCCTTAAAAATTTTCCAATTTTTGTCCCAATTCTTCCCCATTCCCATTGAAACTTTTCAAATCCCTCTCAAAATTGTTGAAATTCTGTTGAAGCTTTTAAAATTCTCTCTAGAATTTTCAAAATCCATGGCCACATGTTCACAATTTCATGTAAAAAAATGGCTAAAATTCCAGTTGAAATTTTTTCAAAGTCCCTTAAAAATTTTCCAATTTTGTCCCAATTCTTCCCATTCCCATTGAAACTTTTCAAATCCCTCTCAAAATTGTTGAAATTCTGTTGAAGCTTTTAAAATTCTCTCTAGAATTTTCAAAATCCATGGCCACCTGTTTACAATCACGTCAAAAAATGGCTAAAATTCCAGTTGAATTTTTTTCAAGTCCCTTCAAAATTTTCCAATTTTTGTCCCAATTCTCCCATTCCCATTGAAACTTTTCAAATCCCTCTCAAATTTGTTGAAATTCAGTTGAAGCTTTTAAAATTTCTCTCTAGAATTTTCAAAATCCTGTCCACATGTTTACAATTTCACGTCAAAAATGGCTAAAATTCCAGTTGAAATTTTTTCAAAGTCCCTTAAAATTTTCCAATTTTTGTCCCAATTCTTCCCATTCCATTGAAACTTTTCAAATCCCTCTCAAAATTGTTGAAAATCTCTTGAAGCTTTTAAAATTCTCTCTAGAATTTTCAAAATCCATGTCCACATGTTCACAATTTCACCTAAAAAAATTGCTGAAATTCCAGTTGAAATTTTTTCAAAGTCCCTTAAAAATTTTCCAATTTTTGTCCCAATTCTTCCCATTCCCATTGAAACTTTTCAAATCCCTCTCAAAATTGTTGAAATTCTGTTGAAGCTTTTAAAATTCTCTCTAGAATTTTCAAAATCCATGGCCACATGTTTACAATTTCACGTCAAAAAATGGCTAAAATTCCAGTTGAAATTTTTCAAAGTCCCTTAAAAATTTTCCAATTTTTGTCCCAATTCTTCCATTCCCATTGAAACTTTTCAAATCCCTCTCAAAATTGTTGAAATTCTGTTGAAGCTTTTAAAATTCTCTCTAGAATTTTCAAAATCCACTTCAACATGTTTACAATTTCACGTCAAAAAATGGCTAAAATTCCAGTTGAAATTTTTTCAAAGTCCCTTAAAAATTTTCCAATTTTGTCCCAATTCTTCCCATTCCCATTGAAACTTTTCAAATCCCTCTCAAAATTGTTGAAATTCTGTTGAAGCTTTTAAAATTCTCTCTAGAATTTTCAAAATCCATGGCCACATGTTTACAATTTCACGTCAAAAAATGGCTAAAATTCCAGTTGAAATTTTTCAAAGTCCCTTAAAAATTTTCCAATTTTTGTCCCAATTCTTCCCATTCCCATTGAAACTTTTCAAATCCCTCTCAAATTGTTGAAATTCTCTTGAAGCTTTAAAATTCTCTCTAGAATTTTCAAAATCCATGGCCACATGTTTACAATTTCACATTAAAAAATGGCTAAAATTCCAGTTTGAAATTTTTTCAAAGTCCCTTAAAAATTTTCCAATTTTGTCCCAATTCTTCCCATTCCCATTGAAACTTTTCAAATCCCTCTCAAATTGTTGAAATTCTCTTGAAGCTTTTAAAATTCTCTCTAGAATTTTCAAAATCCACTTCAACATGTTTACAATTTCACGTCAAAAAATTGCTAAAATTCCAGTTGAAATTTTTTCAAAGTCCTTAAAAATTTTCCAATTTTTGTCCCAATTCTTCCCATTCCCATTGAAACTTTTCAAATCCTCTCAAAATTGTTGAAATTCTGTTGAAGCGTTTAAAATTCTCTCTAGAATTTTCAAAATCCATGTCCACATGTTTACAATTTCACGTCAAAAAATGGCTAAAATTCCAGTTGAAATTTTTTCAAAGTCCCTTAAAAATTTTCCAATTTTTGTCCCAATTCTTCCCATTCCCATTGAAACTTTTCAAATCCCTCTCAAAATTGTTGAAATTCTGTTGAAGCTTTTAAAATTCTCTCTAGAATTTTCAAAATCCACTTCACATGTTTACAATTTCACGTCAAAAAATGGCTAAAATTCCAGTTGAAATTTTTTCAAAGTCCCTTAAAAATTTTCCAATTTTTGTCCCAATTCTTCCCATTCCATTGAAACTTTTCAAATCCCTCTCAAAATTGTTGAAATTCTGTTGAAGCTTTTAAATTCTCTCTAGAATTTTCAAAATCCATGTCCACATGTTTACAATTTCACGTCAAAAAATGGCTAAAATTCCAGTTGAAATTTTTTCAAAGTCCCTTAAAAATTTTCCAATTTTTGTCCCAATTCTTCCATTCCCATTGAAACTTTTCAAATCCCTCTCAAAATTGTTGAAATTCTGTTGAAGCTTTTAAAATTCTCTCTAGAATTTTCAAAATCCATGTCCACATGTTTACAATTTCACGTCAAAAAATGGCTAAAATTCCAGTTGAAATTTTTTCAAAGTCCCTTAAAAATTTTCCAATTTTTGTCCCAATTCTTCCCATTCCCATTGAAACTTTTCAAATCCCTCTCAAAATTGTTGAAATTCTGTTGAAGCTTTTAAAATTCTCTCTAGAATTTTCAAAATCCATGGCCACATGTTTACAATTCACGTCAAAAAATGGCTAAAATTCCAGTTGAAATTTTTTCAAAGTCCCTTAAAAATTTTCCAATTTTTGTCCCAATTCTTCCCATTCCCATTGAAACTTTTCAAATCCCTCTCAAAATTGTTGAAATTCTGTTGAAGCTTTTAAAATTCTCTCTAGAATTTTCAAAATCCATGGCCACCTGTTTACAATTCACGTCAAAAAATGGCTAAAATTCCAGTTGAAATTTTTTCAAAGTCCCTTAAAAAATTTCCAATTTTTGTCCCAATTCTTCCCATTCCCATTGAAACTTTTCAAATCCCTCTCAAAATTGTTGAAATTCTCTTGAAGCTTTTAAATTCTCTCTAGAATTTTCAAATCCACTTCAACATGTTTACAATTTCACGTCAAAAATTGCTAAAATTCCAGTTGAAATTTTTTCAAAGTCCCTTAAAAATTTTCCATTTTTGTCCCAATTCTTCCCATTCCCATTGAAACTTTTCAAATCCCTCTCAAAATTGTTGAAATTCTGTTGAAGCTTTTAAAATTCTCTCTAGAATTTTCAAAATCCATGGCCACATGTTTACAATTTCACGTCAAAAAATGGCTAAAATTCCAGTTGAAATTTTTTCAAAGTCCCTTAAAAATTTTCCAATTTTTGTCCCAATTCTTCCCATTCCCATTGAAACTTTTCAAATCCCTCTCAAAATTGTTGAAATTCTGTTGAAGCTTTTAAAATTCTCTCTAGAATTTTCAAAATCCATGGCCACATGTTTACAATTTCACGTCAAAAAATTGCTAAAATTCCAGTTGAAATTTTTCAAAGTCCCTTAAAAATTTTCCAATTTTTGTCCCAATTCTTCCCATTCCCATTGAACTTTTCAAATCCCTCTCAAAATTGTTGAAATTCTGTTGAAGCTTTTTAAAATTCTCTCTAGAATTTTCAAAATCCATGGCCACATGTTCACAATTTCATGTAAAAAAATGGCTAAAATTCCAGTTGAAATTTTTTCAAAGTCCCTTAAAAATTTTCCAATTTTGTCCCAATTCTTCCCATTCCCATTGAAACTTTTCAAATCCCTCTCAAAATTGTTGAAATTCTGTTGAAGCTTTTAAAATTCTCTCTAGAATTTTCAAATCCATGGCCACTGTTTACAATCACGTCAAAAAATGGCTAAAATTCCAGTTGAAATTTTTTCAAAGTCCCTTCAAAATTTTCCAATTTTTGTCCCAATTCTTCCCATTCCCATTGAAACTTTCAAATCCCTCTCAAAATTGTTGAAATTCTCTTGAAGCTTTTAAAATTCTCTCTAGAATTTTCAAAATCCATGTCCACATGTTTACAATTTCACGTTCAAAAAATGGCTAAATTCCAGTTGAAATTTTTTCAAAGTCCCTTAAAAATTTTCCAATTTTTGTCCCAATTCTTCCCATTCCCATTGAAACTTTTCAAATCCCTCTCAAAATTGTTGAAATTCTCTTGAAGCTTTTAAAATTCTCTCTAGAATTTTCAAAATCCATGTCCACATGTTCACAATTTCACCTAAAAAAATTGCTGAAATTCCAGTTGAAATTTTTTCAAAGTCCCTTAAAAATTTTCCAATTTTTGTCCCAATTCTTCCCATTCCCATTGAAACTTTTCAAATCCCTCTCAAAATTGTTGAAATTCTGTTGAAGCTTTTAAAATTCTCTCTAGAATTTCAAAATCCATGGCCACATGTTTACAATTTCACGTCAAAAATGGCTAAAATTCCAGTTGAAATTTTTTCAAAGTCCCTGAAAGATTCTCCAATTTTTGTCCCAATTCTTCCCATTCCCATTGAAACTTTTCAAATCCCTCTCAAAATTGTTGAAATTCTGTTGAAGCTTTTAAAATTCTCTCTAGAATTTTCAAAATCCACTTCAACATGTTTACAATTTCACGTCAAAAAATGGCTAAAATTCCAGTTGAAATTTTTTCAAAGTCCCTTAAAAATTTTCCAATTTTTGTCCCAATTCTTCCCATTCCCATTGAAACTTTTCAAATCCCTCTCAAAATTGTTGAAATTCTGTTGAAGCTTTTAAAATTCTCTCTAGAATTTTCAAAAATCCATGGCCACATGTTTACAATTTCACGTCAAAAAATGGCTAAAATTCCAGTTGAAATTTTTCAAAGTCCCTTAAAAATTTTCCAATTTTTGTCCCAATTCTTCCCATTCCCATTGAAACTTTTCAAATCCCTCTCAAATTGTTGAAATTCTCTTGAAGCTTTAAAAATTCTCTCTAGAATTTTCAAAATCCATGGCCACATGTTTACAATTTCACATTAAAAAATGGCTAAAATTCAGTTGAAATTTTTTCAAAGTCCCTTAAAAATTTTCCAATTTTTGTCCCAATTCTTCCCATTCCCATTGAAACTTTTCAAATCCCTCTCAAATTGTTGAAATTCTGTTGAAGCTTTTAAAATTCTCTCTAGAATTTTCAAAATCCATGGCCACCTGTTTACAATTTCACGTCAAAAAATGGCTAAAATTCCAGTTGAAATTTTTTCAAAGTCCCTTAAAAATTTTCCAATTTTGTCCCAATTCTTCCCATTCCCATTGAAACTTTTCAAATCCCTCTCAAAATTGTTGAAATTCTGTTGAAGCGTTTAAAATTCTCTCTAGAATTTTCAAAATCCATGTCCACATGTTTACAATTTCACGTCAAAAAATGGCTAAAATTCCAGTTGAAATTTTTCAAAGTCCCTTAAAAATTTTCCAATTTTTGTCCCAATTCTTCCCATTCCCATTGAAACTTTTCAAATCCCTCTCAAAATTGTTGAAATTCTGTTGAAGCTTTTAAAATTCTCTCTAGAATTTTCAAAATCCATGTCCACATGTTTACAATTTCACATCAAAAAATGGCTAAAATTCCAGTTGAAATTTTTTCAAAGTCCCTTAAAAATTTTCCAATTTTTGTCCCAATTCTTCCCATTCCCATTGAAACTTTTCAAATCCCTCTCAAAATTGTTGAAATTCTGTTGAAGCTTTTAAAATTCTCTCTAGAATTTTCAAATCCATGGCCACATGTTTACAATTTCACGTCAAAAAATGGCTAAAATTCCAGTTGAAATTTTTTCAAAGTCCCTTAAAAATTTTCCAATTTTTGTCCCAATTCTTCCCATTCCCATTGAAACTTTTCAAATCCCTCTCAAAATTGTTGAAATTCTGTTGAAGCTTTTAAAATTCTCTCTAGAATTTTCAAAATCCATGGCACCTGTTTACAATTTCACGTCAAAAAATGGCTAAAATTCCAGTTGAAATTTTTTCAAAGTCCCTTAAAAAATTTCCAATTTTTGTCCCAATTCTTCCCATTCCCATTGAAACTTTTCAAATCCCTCTCAAAATTGTTGAAATTCTCTTGAAGCTTTTAAAATTCTCTCTAGAATTTTCAAATCCACTTCAACATGTTTACAATTTCACGTCAAAAAATGGCTAAAATTCCAGTTGAAATTTTTTCAAAGTCCCTTAAAAGTTTTCCAATTTTTGTCCCAATTCTTCCCATTCCCATTGAAACTTTTCAAATCCCTCTCAAAATTGCTGAATTTCTGTTGAAGCTTTTAAAATTCTCTCTAGAATTTTCAAAATCCATGGCCACATGTTCACAATTTCACTTAAAAAAATGGCTAAAATCCAGTTGAAATTTTTTCAAAGTCCCTTAAAAATTTTCCAATTTTTGTCCCAATTCTTCCCATTCCCATTGAAACTTTTCAAATCCCTCTCAAAATTGTTGAAATTCTGTTAAAGCTTTTAAAATTCTCTCTAGAATTTTCAAAATCCATGGCCACATGTTTACAATTTCACGTCAAAAATGGCTAAAATTCCAGTTGAAATTTTTTCAAAGTCCCTTAAAAATTTTCCAATTTTTGTCCCAATTCTTCCCATTCCCATTGAAACTTTTCAAATCCCTCTCAAAATTGTTGAAATTCTGTTGAAGCTTTTAAAATTCTCTCTAGAATTTTCAAAATCCATGGCCACATGTTTACAATTTCACGTCAAAAAATGGCTAAAATTCCAGTTGAAATTTTTTCAAAGTCCCTTAAAAATTTTCCAATTTTTGTCCCAATTCTTCCCATTCCCATTGAAACTTTTCAAATCCCTCTCAAAATTGTTGAAATTCTGTTGAAGCTTTTAAAATTCTCTCTAGAATTTTCAAAATCCACTTCAACATGTTCACAATTTCACGTAAAAAAATGGCTAAAATTCCAGTTGAAATTTTTCAAAGTCCCTTAAAAATTTTCCAATTTTGTCCCAATTCTTCCCATTCCCATTTAAACTTTTCAAATCCCTCTCAAAATTGTTGAAATTCTGTTGAAGCTTTTAAAATTCTCTCTAGAATTTTCAAAATCCATGGCCACCTGTTTACAATTTCACGTCAAAAAATGGCTAAAATTCCAGTTGAAATTTTTTCAAAGTCCCTTAAAAATTTTCCAATTTTTGTCCCAATTCTTCCCATTCCCATTGAAACTTTTCAAATCCCTCTCAAAATTGTTGAAATTCTCTTGAAGCTTTAAATTCTCTCTAGAATTTTCAAAATCCATGTCCACATGTTTACAATTTCACGTCAAAAAATGGCTAAAATTCCAGTTGAAATTTTTTCAAAGTCCCTTAAAAATTTTCCAATTTTTGTCCCAATTCTTCCCATTCCCATTGAAACTTTTCAAATCCCTCTCAAAATTGTTGAAATTCTGTTGAAGCTTTTAAAATTCTCTCTAGAATTTTCAAAATCCACTTCAACATGTTTACAATTTCACGTCAAAAAATGGCTAAAATTCCAGTTGAAATTTTTTCAAAGTCCCTGAAAAATTTTCCAATTTTTGTCCCAATTCTTCCCATTCCCATTGAAACTTTTCAAATCCCTCTCAAAATTGTTGAAAATTCTGTTGAAGCTTTTAAAATTCTCTCTAGAATTTTCAAAATCCACGTCCACATGTTCACAATTTCACGTCAAAAAATTGCTAAAATTCCAGTTGAAATTTTTTCAAAGTCCCTTAAAAATTTTCCAATTTTTGTCCCAATTCTTCCCATTCCCATTGAAACTTTTCAAATCCCTCTCAAAATTGTTGAAATTCTCTTGAAGCTTTTAAAATTCTCTCTAGAATTTTCAAAATCCATGTCCACATGTTCACAATTTCACTTAAAAAAATGGCTAAAATTCCAGTTGAAATTTTTTCAAAGTCCCTTAAAAATTTTCCAATTTTTGTCCCAATTCTTCCCATTCCCATTGAAACTTTTCAAATCCCTCTCAAAATTGTTGAAATTCTGTTGAAGCTTTTAAAATTCTCTCTAGAATTTCAAAATCCATGGCCACATGTTTACAATTTCACGTCAAAAAATGGCTAAAATTCCAGTTGAAATTTTTTCAAAGTCCCTTAAAAATTTTCCAATTTTTGTCCCAATTCTTCCCATTCCCATTGAAACTTTTCAAATCCCTCTCAAAATTGTTGAAATTCTCTTGAAGCTTTTAAAATTATCTCTAGAATTTTCAAAATCCATGTCCACGTGTTTACAATTTCACGTCAAAAAATGGCTAAAATTCCAGTTGAAATTTTTTCAAAGTCCCTTAAAATTTTCCAATTTTTGTCCCAATTCTTCCCCATTCCCATTGAAATTTTTCAAATCCCTCTCAAAATTGTTGAAATTCTGTTGAAGCTTTTAAAATTCTCTCTAGAATTTTCAAAATCCATGGCACATGTTTACAATTTCACGTCAAAAAATGGCTAAAATTCCAGTTGAAATTTTTTCAAAGTCCCTTCAAAATTTTCCAATTTTTGTCCCAATTCTTCCCATTCCCATTGAAACTTTTCAAATCCCTCTCAAAATTGTTGAAATTCTGTTGAAACTTTTAAAATTCTCTCTAGAATTTTCAAAATCCATGTCACATGTTCACAATTTCACTTAAAAAAATGGCTAAAATTCCAGTTGAAATTTTTTCAAAGTCCCTTAAAATTTTCCAATTTTTGTCCCAATTCTTCCCATTCCCATTGAAACTTTTCAAATCCCTCTCAAAATTGTTGAAATTTCTTGAAGCTTTTAAAATTCTCTCTAGAATTTTCAAAATCCATGTCACATGTTTACAATTTCACGTCAAAAAATGGCTAAAATTCCAGTTGAAATTTTTTCAAAGCCCTTAAAATTTTCCAATTTTTGTCCCAATTCTTCCCATTCCCATTGAAACTTTTTCAAATCCCTCTCAAAATTGTTGAAATTCTGTTGAATGCTTTTAAAATTCTCTCTAGAATTTTCAAAATCCACTTCAACATGTTTACAATTTCACGTCAAAAATTGCTAAAATTCCAGTTGAAATTTTTTCAAAGTCCCTGAAAAATTTTCCAATTTTGTCCCAATTCTTCCCATTCCCATTGAACTTTTCAAATCCCTCTCAAAATTGTTGAAATTCTCTTGAAGCTTTTAAAATTCTCTCTAGAATTTTCAAAATCCATGGCCACATGTTTCACAATTTCACGTCAAAAAATTGCTAAAATTCCAGTTGAAATTTTTTCAAAGTCCCTTAAAAATTTTCCAATTTTTGTCCCAATTCTTCCCATTCCCATTGAAACTTTTCAAATCCCTCTCAAAATTGTTGAAATTCTGTTGAAGCTTTTAAAATTCTCTCTAGAATTTTCAAAATCCATGGCCACATGTTTACAATTTCACGTCAAAAAATTGCTAAAATTCCAGTTGAAATTTTTTCAAAGTCCCTTAAAAATTTTCCAATTTTTGTCCCAATCTTCCCATTCCCATTGAAACTTTTCAAATCCCTCTCAAAATTGTTGAAATTCTCTTGAAGCTTTTAAAATTCTCTCTAGAATTTTCAAAATCCATGTCCACATGTTCACAATTTCACGTCAAAAAATTGCTAAAATTCCAGTTGAAATTTTTTCAAAGTCCCTTAAAAATTTTCCAATTTTTGTCCCAATTCTTCCCATTCCCATTGAAACTTTTCAATCCCTCTCAAAATTGTTGAAATTCTCTTGAAGCTTTTAAAATTCTCTCTAGAATTTTCAAAATCCATGTCCACATGTTTACAATTTCACGTCAAAAAATGGCTAAAATTCCAGTTGAAATTTTTTCAAAGTCCCTTAAAAATTTTCCAATTTTTGTCCCAATTCTTCCCATTCCCATTGAAACTTTTCAAATCCTCTCAAAATTGTTGAAATTCTGTTGAAGCTTTTAAAATTCTCTCTAGAATTTTCAAAATCCATTTCAACATGTTTACAATTTCACGTCAAAAATTGCTAAAATTCCAGTTGAAATTTTTTCAAAGTCCCTGAAAATTTTCCAATTTTTGTCCCAATTCTTCCCATTCCCATTGAAACTTTTCAAATCCCTCTCAAAATTGTTGAAATTCTGTTGAAGCTTTTAAAATTCTCTCTAGAATTTTCAAAATCCATGGCCACATGTTCACAATTTCACGTCAAAAAATTGCTAAAATTCCAGTTGAAATTTTTTCAAAGTCCCTTAAAAATTTCCAATTTTTGTCCCAATTCTTCCCATTCCCATTGAACTTTTCAAATCCCTCTCAAAATTGTTGAAATTCTGTTGAAGCTTTTAAAATTCTCTCTAGAATTTCAAAATCCATGTCCACATGTTTACAATTTCACGTCAAAAAATTGCTAAAATTCCAGTTGAAATTTTTTCAAAGTCCCTTAAAAATTTTCCAATTTTTGTCCCAATTCTTCCCATTCCCATTGAAACTTTTCAAATCCCTCTCAAAATTGTTGAAATTCTCTTGAAGCTTTTAAATTCTCTCTAGATTTTCAAAATCCATGGCACATAGTTTACAATTCACGTCAAAAAATGGCTAAAATTCCAGTTGAAATTTTTTCAAAGTCCCTTAAAAATTTTCCAATTTTGTCCCAGTTCTTCCCATTCCCATTGAACTTTTCAAATCCCTCTCAAAATTGTTGAAATTCTGTTGAAGCTTTTAAAATTCTCTCTAGAATTTTCAAAATCCATGGCCACATGTTTACAATTTCACGTCAAAAAATGGCTAAAATTCCAGTTGAAATTTTTTCAAAGTCCCTGAAAAATTTTCCAATTTTTGTCCCAATTCTTCCCATTCCCATTGAAACTTTTCAAATCCCTCTCAAAATTGTTGAAATTCTGTTGAAGCTTTTAAAATTCTCTCTAGAATTTTCAAAATCCATGTCCACATGTTCACAATTTCACTTAAAAAAATGGCTAAAATTCCAGTTGAAATTTTTTCAAAGTCCCTTAAAAATTTTCCAATTTTTGTCCCAATTCTTCCCATTCCCATTGAAACTTTTCAAATCCCTCTCAAAATTGTTGAAATTCTGTTGAAGCTTTTAAAATTCTCTCTAGAATTTTAAAATCCACTTCAACATGTTTACAATTTCACGTCAAAAAATGGCTAAAATTCCAGTTGAAATTTTTTCAAAGTCCCTGAAAAATTTTCCAATTTTTGTCCCAATTCTTCCCATTCCCATTGAAACTTTTCAAATCCCTCTCAAAATTGTTGAAATTCTGTTGAAGCTTTTAAAATTCTCTCTAGAATTTTCAAAATCCACGTCCACATGTTCACAATTTCACGTCAAAAAATTGCTAAAATTCCAGTTGAAATTTTTTCAAAGTCCCTTAAAAATTTTCCAATTTTTGTCCCAATTCTTCCATTCCCATTGAAACTTTTCAAATCCCTCTCAAAATTGTTGAAATTCTCTTGAAGCTTTTAAAATTCTCTCTAGAATTTTCAAAATCCATGTCCACATGTTCACAATTTCACTTAAAAAAATGGCTAAAATTCCAGTTGAAATTTTTTCAAAGTCCCTTAAAAATTTTCCAATTTTTGTCCCAATTCTTCCCATTCCCATTGAAACTTTTCAAATCCCTCTCAAAATTGTTGAAATTCTGTTGAAGCTTTTAAAATTCTCTCTAGAATTTTCAAAATCCATGGCCACATGTTTACAATTTCACGTCAAAAAATGGCTAAAATTCCAGTTGAAATTTTTCAAAGTCCCTTAAAAATTTTCCAATTTTTGTCCCAATTCTTCCCATTCCCATTGAAACTTTTCAAATCCCTCTCAAAATTGTTGAAATTCTCTTGAAGCTTTTAAAATTATCTCTAGAATTTTCAAAATCCATGTCCACGTGTTTACAATTTCACGTCAAAAAATGGCTAAAATTCCAGTTGAAATTTTTTCAAAGTCCCTTAAAAATTTTCCAATTTTTGTCCCAATTCTTCCCATTCCCATTGAAATTTTTCAAATCCCTCTCAAAATTGTTGAAATTCTGTTGAAGCTTTTAAAATTCTCTCTAGAATTTTCAAAATCCATGGCCACATGTTTACAATTTCACGTCAAAAAATGGCTAAAATTCCAGTTGAAATTTTTTCAAAGTCCCTTCAAAATTTTCCAATTTTTGTCCCAATTCTTCCCATTCCCATTGAAACTTTTCAAATCCCTCTCAAAATTGTTGAAATTCTGTTGAAACTTTTAAAATTCTCTCTAGAATTTTCAAAATCCATGTCCACATGTTCACAATTTCACTTAAAAAAATGGCTAAAATTCCAGTTGAAATTTTTTCAAAGTCCCTTAAAAATTTTCCAATTTTTGTCCCAATTCTTCCCATTCCCATTGAAACTTTTCAAATCCCTCTCAAAATTGTTGAAATTCTCTTGAAGCTTTTAAAATTCTCTCTAGAATTTTCAAAATCCATGTCCACATGTTTACAATTTCACGTCAAAAAATGGCTAAAATTCCAGTTGAAATTTTTTCAAAGTCCCTTAAAAATTTTCCAATTTTTGTCCCAATTCTTCCCATTCCCATTGAAACTTTTCAAATCCCTCTCAAAATTGTTGAAATTCTGTTGAAGCTTTTAAAATTCTCTCTAGAATTTTCAAAATCCACTTCAACATGTTTACAATTTCACGTCAAAAAATTGCTAAAATTCCAGTTGAAATTTTTTCAAAGTCCCTGAAAAATTTTCCAATTTTTGTCCCAATTCTTCCCATTCCCATTGAAACTTTTCAAATCCCTCTCAAAATTGTTGAAATTCTCTTGAAGCTTTTAAAATTCTCTCTAGAATTTTCAAAATCCATGGCCACATGTTCACAATTTCACGTCAAAAAATTGCTAAAATTCCAGTTGAAATTTTTTCAAAGTCCCTTAAAAATTTTCCAATTTTTGTCCCAATTCTTCCCATTCCCATTGAAACTTTTCAAATCCCTCTCAAAATTGTTGAAATTCTGTTGAAGCTTTTAAAATTCTCTCTAGAATTTTCAAAATCCATGGCCACATGTTTACAATTTCACGTCAAAAAATTGCTAAAATTCCAGTTGAAATTTTTTCAAAGTCCCTTAAAAATTTTCCAATTTTTGTCCCAATTCTTCCCATTCCCATTGAAACTTTTCAAATCCCTCTCAAAATTGTTGAAATTCTCTTGAAGCTTTTAAAATTCTCTCTAGAATTTTCAAAATCCATGTCCACATGTTCACAATTTCACGTCAAAAAATTGCTAAAATTCCAGTTGAAATTTTTTCAAAGTCCCTTAAAAATTTTCCAATTTTTGTCCCAATTCTTCCCATTCCCATTGAAACTTTTCAAATCCCTCTCAAAATTGTTGAAATTCTCTTGAAGCTTTTAAAATTCTCTCTAGAATTTTCAAAATCCATGTCCACATGTTTACAATTTCACGTCAAAAAATGGCTAAAATTCCAGTTGAAATTTTTTCAAAGTCCCTTAAAAATTTTCCAATTTTTGTCCCAATTCTTCCCATTCCCATTGAAACTTTTCAAATCCCTCTCAAAATTGTTGAAATTCTGTTGAAGCTTTTAAAATTCTCTCTAGAATTTTCAAAATCCACTTCAACATGTTTACAATTTCACGTCAAAAAATTGCTAAAATTCCAGTTGAAATTTTTTCAAAGTCCCTGAAAAATTTTCCAATTTTTGTCCCAATTCTTCCCATTCCCATTGAAACTTTTCAAATCCCTCTCAAAATTGTTGAAATTCTGTTGAAGCTTTTAAAATTCTCTCTAGAATTTTCAAAATCCATGGCCACATGTTCACAATTTCACGTCAAAAAATTGCTAAAATTCCAGTTGAAATTTTTTCAAAGTCCCTTAAAAATTTTCCAATTTTTGTCCCAATTCTTCCCATTCCCATTGAAACTTTTCAAATCCCTCTCAAAATTGTTGAAATTCTGTTGAAGCTTTTAAAATTCTCTCTAGAATTTTCAAAATCCATGTCCACATGTTTACAATTTCACGTCAAAAAATTGCTAAAATTCCAGTTGAAATTTTTTCAAAGTCCCTTAAAAATTTTCCAATTTTTGTCCCAATTCTTCCCATTCCCATTGAAACTTTTCAAATCCCTCTCAAAATTGTTGAAATTCTCTTGAAGCTTTTAAAATTCTCTCTAGAATTTTCAAAATCCATGGCCACATGTTTACAATTTCACGTCAAAAAATGGCTAAAATTCCAGTTGAAATTTTTTCAAAGTCCCTTAAAAATTTTCCAATTTTTGTCCCAGTTCTTCCCATTCCCATTGAAACTTTTCAAATCCCTCTCAAAATTGTTGAAATTCTGTTGAAGCTTTTAAAATTCTCTCTAGAATTTTCAAAATCCATGGCCACATGTTTACAATTTCACGTCAAAAAATGGCTAAAATTCCAGTTGAAATTTTTTCAAAGTCCCTGAAAAATTTTCCAATTTTTGTCCCAATTCTTCCCATTCCCATTGAAACTTTTCAAATCCCTCTCAAAATTGTTGAAATTCTGTTGAAGCTTTTAAAATTCTCTCTAGAATTTTCAAAATCCATGTCCACATGTTCACAATTTCACTTAAAAAAATGGCTAAAATTCCAGTTGAAATTTTTTCAAAGTCCCTTAAAAATTTTCCAATTTTTGTCCCAATTCTTCCCATTCCCATTGAAACTTTTCAAATCCCTCTCAAAATTGTTGAAATTCTGTTGAAGCTTTTAAAATTCTCTCTAGAATTTTCAAAATCCATGGCCACATGTTTACAATTTCACGTCAAAAAATGGCTAAAATTCCAGTTGAAATTTTTTCAAAGTCCCTTAAAAATTTTCCAATTTTTGTCCCAATTCTTCCCATTCCCATTGAAACTTTTCAAATCCCTCTCAAAATTGTTGAAATTCTCTTGAAGCTTTTAAAATTCTCTCTAGAATTTTCAAAATCCATGTCCACGTGTTTACAATTTCACGTCAAAAAATGGCTAAAATTCCAGTTGAAATTTTTTCAAAGTCCCTTAAAAATTTTCCAATTTTTGTCCCAATTCTTCCCATTCCCATTGAAACTTTTCAAATCCCTCTCAAAATTGCTGAAATTCTGTTGAAGCTTTTAAAATTCTCTCTAGAATTTTCAAAATCCATGGCCACATGTTCACAATTTCATGTAAAAAAATGGCTAAAATTCCAGTTGAAATTTTTTCAAAGTCCCTTAAAAATTTTCCAATTTTTGTCCCAATTCTTCCCATTCCCATTGAAACTTTTCAAATCCCTCTCAAAATTGTTGAAATTCTGTTGAAGCTTTTAAAATTCTCTCTAGAATTTTCAAAATCCACTTCAACATGTTCACAATTTCACGTCAAAAAATTGCTAAAATTCCAGTTGAAATTTTTTCAAAGTCCCTTAAAAATTTTCCAATTTTTGTCCCAATTCTTCCCATTCCCATTGAAACTTTTCAAATCCCTCTCAAAATTGTTGAAATTCTCTTGAAGCTTTTAAAATTCTCTCTAGAATTTTCAAAATCCATGGCCACCTGTTTACAATTTCACGTCAAAAAATGGCTAAAATTCCAGTTGAAATTTTTTCAAAGTCCCTTAAAAATTTTCCAATTTTTGTCCCAATTCTTCCCATTCCCATTGAAACTTTTCAAATCCCTCTCAAAATTGTTGAAATTCTGTTGAAGCTTTTAAAATTCTCTCTAGAATTTTCAAAATCCACTTCAACATGTTCACAATTTCACGTAAAAAAATGGCTAAAATTCCAGTTGAAATTTTTTCAAAGTCCCTTAAAAATTTTCCAATTTTTGTCCCAATTCTTCCCATTCCCATTTAAACTTTTCAAATCCCTCTCAAAATTGTTGAAATTCTGTTGAAGCTTTTAAAATTCTCTCTAGAATTTTCAAAATCCACTTCAACATGTTTACAATTTCACGTCAAAAAATTGCTAAAATTCCAGTTGAAATTTTTTCAAAGTCCCTGAAAAATTTTCCAATTTTTGTCCCAATTCTTCCCATTCCCATTGAAACTTTTCAAATCCCTCTCAAAATTGTTGAAATTCTCTTGAAGCTTTTAAAATTCTCTCTAGAATTTTCAAAATCCATGTCCACATGTTCACAATTTCACGTAAAAAAAATTGCTAAAATTCCAGTTGAAATTTTTTCAAAGTCCCTTAAAAATTTTCCAATTTTTGTCCCAATTCTTCCCATTCCCATTGAAACTTTTCAAATCCCTCTCAAAATTGTTGAAATTCTCTTGAAGCTTTTAAAATTCTCTCTAGAATTTTCAAAATCCATGGCCACCTGTTTACAATTTCACGTCAAAAAATGGCTAAAATTCCAGTTGAAATTTTTTCAAAGTCCCTTAAAAATTTTCCAATTTTTGTCCCAATTCTTCCCATTCCCATTGAAACTTTTCAAATCCCTCTCAAAATTGTTGAAATTCTGTTGAAGCTTTTAAAATTCTCTCTAGAATTTTCAAAATCCACTTCAACATGTTTACAATTTCATGTCAAAAAATTGCTAAAATTCCAGTTGAAATTTTTTCAAAGTCCCTGAAAAATTTTCCAATTTTTGTCCCAATTCTTCCCATTCCCATTGAAACTTTTCAAATCCCTCTCAAAATTGTTGAAATTCTCTTGAAGCTTTTAAAATTCTCTCTAGAATTTTCAAAATCCATGTCCACATGTTCACAATTTCACGTAAAAAAAATTGCTAAAATTCCAGTTGAAATTTTTTCAAAGTCCCTTAAAAATTTTCCAATTTTTGTCCCAATTCTTCCCATTCCCATTGAAACTTTTCAAATCCCTCTCAAAATTGTTGAAATTCTGTTGAAGCTTTTAAAATTCTCTCTAGAATTTTCAAAATCCATGGCCACATGTTTACAATTTCACGTCAAAAAATTGCTAAAATTCCAGTTGAAATTTTTTCAAAGTCCCTTAAAAATTTTCCAATTTTTGTCCCAATTCTTCCCATTCCCATTGAAACTTTTCAAATCCCTCTCAAAATTGTTGAAATTCTCTTGAAGCTTTTAAAATTCTCTCTAGAATTTTCAAAATCCATGTCCACGTGTTTACAATTTCACGTCAAAAAATGGCTAAAATTCCAGTTGAAATTTTTTCAAAGTCCCTTAAAAATTTTCCAATTTTTGTCCCAATTCTTCCCATTCCCATTGAAACTTTTCAAATCCCTCTCAAAATGGTTGAAATTCTCTTGAAGCTTTTAAAATTCTCTCTAGAATTTTCAAAATCCATGTCCACATG
Organism: Streptopelia decaocto; assembly: GCF_964273445.1. Classification (NCBI taxonomy): domain Eukaryota; kingdom Metazoa; phylum Chordata; class Aves; order Columbiformes; family Columbidae; genus Streptopelia; species Streptopelia decaocto. The sequence goes on along the minus strand of NW_028117189.1, from coordinate 35,428 downwards.
TTTACAATTTCACGTCAAAAAATGGCTAAAATTCCAGTTGAAATTTTTTCAAAGTCCCTTAAAAATTTTCCAATTTTTGTCCCAATTCTTCCCATTCCCATTGAAACTTTTCAAATCCCTCTCAAAATTGTTGAAATTCTGTTGAAGCTTTTAAAATTCTCTCTAGAATTTTCAAAATCCATGTCCACATGTTCACAATTTCACTTAAAAAAATGGCTAAAATGCCAGTTGAAATTTTTTCAAAGTCCCTTAAAAATTTTCCAATTTTTGTCCCAATTCTTCCCATTCCCATTGAAACTTTTCAAAACCCTCTCAAAATTGTTGAAATTCTCTTGAAGCTTTTAAAATTCTCTCTAGAATTTTCAAAATCCATGGCCACATGTTTACAATTTCACGTCAAAAAATGGCTAAAATTCCAGTTGAAATTTTTTCAAAGTCCCTTAAAAGTTTTCCAATTTTTGTGCCAATTCTTCCATTCCCATTGAAACTTTTCAAATCCCTCTCAAAATTGCTGAAATTCTGTTGAAGCTTTTAAAATTCTCTCTAGAATTTTCAAAATCCATGGCCACATGTTCACAATTTCACGTAAAAAAAATGGCTAAAATTCCAGTTGAAATTTTTTCAAAGTCCCTTAAAAATTTTTCAATTTTTGTCCCAATTCTTCCCATTCCCATTGAAACTTTTCAAATCCCTCTCAAAATTGTTGAAATTCTGTTGAAGCTTTTAAAATTCTCTCTAGAATTTTCAAAATCCATGTCCACATGTTTACAATTTCATGTAAAAAAATTGCTAAAATTCCAGTTGAAATTTTTTCAAACTCCCTTTAAAATTTTCCAATTTTTGTCCCAATTCTTCCCATTCCCATTGAAACTTTTCAAATCCCTCTCAAAATTGTTGAAATTCTGTTGAAGCTTTTAAAATTCTCTCTAGAATTTTCAAAATCCATGGCCACATGTTTACAATTTCACGTCAAAAAATGGCTAAAAATTCCAGTTGAAATTTTTTCAAAGTCCCTGAAAAATTTTCCAATTTTTGTCCCAATTCTTCCCATTCCCATTGAAACTTTTCAAATCCCTCTCAAAATTGTTGAAATTCTCTTGAAGCTTTTAAAATTCTCTCTAGAATTTTCAAAATCCATGTCCACATGTTTACAATTTCACGTCAAAAAATGGCTAAAATTCCAGTTGAAATTTTTTCAAAGTCCCTTAAAAATTTTCCAATTTTTGTCCCAATTCTTCCCATTCCCATTGAAACTTTTCAAATCCCTCTCAAAATTGTTGAAATTCTGTTGAAGCTTTTAAAATTTCTCTAGAATTTTCAAAATCCCACTTCAACATGTTCACAATTTCACGTAAAAAAATGGCTAAAATTCCAGTTGAAATTTTTTCAAAGTCCCTTAAAAATTTTCCAATTTTTGTCCCAATTCTTCCCATTCCCATTGAAACTTTTCAAATCCCTCTCAAAATTGCTGAAATTCTGTTGAAGCTTTTAAAATTCTCTCTAGAATTTTCAAAATCCACTTCAACATGTTTACAATTTCACGTCAAAAAATTGCTAAAATTCCAGTTGAAATTTTTTCAAAGTCCCTGAAAAATTTTCCAATTTTTGTCCCAATTCTTCCCATTCCCATTGAAACTTTTCAAATCCCTCTCAAAATTGTTGAAATTCTCTTGAAGCTTTTAAAATTCTCTCTAGAATTTTCAAAATCCATGGCCACATGTTCACAATTTCACGTCAAAAAATTGCTAAAATTCCAGTTGAAATTTTTTCAAAGTCCCTTAAAAATTTTCCAATTTTTGTCCCAATTCTTCCCATTCCCATTGAAACTTTTCAAATCCCTCTCAAAATTGTTGAAATTCTGTTGAAGCTTTTAAAATTCTCTCTAGAATTTTCAAAATCCATGGCCACATGTTTACAATTTCACGTCAAAAAATTGCTAAAATTCCAGTTGAAATTTTTTCAAAGTCCCTTAAAAATTTTCCAATTTTTGTCCCAATTCTTCCCATTCCCATTGAAACTTTTCAAATCCCTCTCAAAATTGTTGAAATTCTCTTGAAGCTTTTAAAATTCTCTCTAGAATTTTCAAAATCCATGTCCACATGTTCACAATTTCACGTCAAAAAATTGCTAAAATTCCAGTTGAAATTTTTTCAAAGTCCCTTAAAAATTTTCCAATTTTTGTCCCAATTCTTCCCATTCCCATTGAAACTTTTCAAATCCCTCTCAAAATGTTGAAATTCTCTTGAAGCTTTTAAAATTCTCTCTAGAATTTTCAAAATCCATGTCCACATGTTTACAATTTCACGTCAAAAAATGGCTAAAATTCCAGTTGAAATTTTTTCAAAGTCCCTTAAAAATTTTCCAATTTTTGTCCCAATTCTTCCCATTCCCATTGAAACTTTTCAAATCCCTCTCAAAATTGTTGAAATTCTGTTGAAGCTTTTAAAATTCTCTCTAGAATTTTCAAAATCCACTTCAACATGTTTACAATTTCACGTCAAAAAATTGCTAAAATTCCAGTGAAATTTTTTCAAAGTCCCTGAAAAATTTTCCAATTTTTGTCCCAATTCTTCCCATTCCCATTGAAACTTTTCAAATCCCTCTCAAAATTGTTGAAATTCTGTTGAAGCTTTTAAAATTCTCTCTAGAATTTTCAAAATCCATGGCCACATGTTCACAATTTCACGTCAAAAAATTGCTAAAATTCCAGTTGAAATTTTTTCAAAGTCCCTTAAAAATTTTCCAATTTTTGTCCCAATTCTTCCCATTCCCATTGAAACTTTTCAAATCCCTCTCAAAATTGTTGAAATTCTGTTGAAGCTTTTAAAATTCTCTCTAGAATTTTCAAAATCCATGTCCACATGTTTACAATTTCACGTCAAAAAATTGCTAAAATTCCAGTTGAAATTTTTTCAAAGTCCTTAAAAATTTTCCAATTTTTGTCCCAATTCTTCCCATTCCCATTGAAACTTTTCAAATCCCTCTCAAAATTGTTGAAATTCTCTTGAAGCTTTTAAAATTCTCTCTAGAATTTTCAAAATCCATGGCCACATGTTTACAATTTCACGTCAAAAAATGGCTAAAATTCCAGTTGAAATTTTTTCAAAGTCCCTTAAAATTTTCCAATTTTTGTCCCAGTTCTTCCCATTCCCATTGAAACTTTTCAAATCCCTCTCAAAATTGTTGAAATTCTGTTGAAGCTTTTAAAATTCTCTCTTTCAAAATCCATGGCCACATGTTTACAATTTCACGTCAAAAAATGGCTAAAATTCCAGTTGAAATTTTTTCAAAGTCCCTGAAAAATTTTCCAATTTTTGTCCCAATTCTTCCCATTCCCATTGAAACTTTTCAAATCCCTCTCAAAATTGTTGAAATTCTGTTGAAGCTTTTAAAATTCTCTCTAGAATTTTCAAAATCCATGTCCACATGTTCACAATTTCACTTAAAAAAATGGCTAAAATTCCAGTTGAAATTTTTTCAAAGTCCCTTAAAAATTTTCCAATTTTTGTCCCAATTCTTCCCATTCCCATTGAAACTTTTCAAATCCCTCTCAAAATTGTTGAAATTCTGTTGAAGCTTTTAAAATTCTCTCTAGAATTTTCAAAATCCATGGCCACATGTTTACAATTTCACGTCAAAAAATGGCTAAAATTCCAGTTGAAATTTTTTCAAAGTCCCTTAAAAATTTTCCAATTTTTGTCCCAATTCTTCCCATTCCCATTGAAACTTTTCAAATCCCTCTCAAAATTGTTGAAATTCTCTTGAAGCTTTTAAAATTCTCTCTAGAATTTTCAAAATCCATGTCCACGTGTTTACAATTTCACGTCAAAAATGGCTAAAATTCCAGTTGAAATTTTTTCAAAGTCCCTTAAAAATTTTCCAATTTTTGTCCCAATTCTTCCATTCCCATTGAAACTTTTCAAATCCCTCTCAAAATTGCTGAAATTCTGTTGAAGCTTTTAAAATTCTCTCTAGAATTTTCAAAATCCATGGCCACATGTTCACAATTTCATGTAAAAAAATGGCTAAAATTCCAGTTGAAATTTTTTCAAAGTCCCTTAAAAAATTTTCCAATTTTTGTCCCAATTCTTCCCATTCCCATTGAAACTTTTCAAATCCCTCTCAAAATTGTTGAAATTCTGTTGAAGCTTTTAAAATTCTCTCTAGAATTTTCAAAATCCACTTCAACATGTTCACAATTTCACGTCAAAAAATTGCTAAAATTCCAGTTGAAATTTTTTCAAAGTCCCTTAAAAATTTTCCAATTTTTGTCCCAATTCTTCCCATTCCCATTGAAACTTTTCAAATCCCTCTCAAAATTGTTGAAATTCTCTTGAAGCTTTTAAAATTCTCTCTAGAATTTTCAAAATCCATGGCCACCTGTTTACAATTTCACGTCAAAAATGGCTAAAATTCCAGTTGAAATTTTTTCAAAGTCCCTTAAAAATTTTCCAATTTTTGTCCCAATTCTTCCCATTCCCATTGAAACTTTTCAAATCCCTCTCAAAATTGTTGAAATTCTGTTGAAGCTTTTAAAATTCTCTCTAGAATTTTCAAAATCCACTTCAACATGTTCACAATTTCACGTAAAAAAATGGCTAAAATTCCAGTTGAAATTTTTTCAAAGTCCCTTAAAAATTTTCCAATTTTTGTCCCAATTCTTCCCATTCCCATTTAAACTTTTCAAATCCCTCTCAAAATTGTTGAAATTCTGTTGAAGCTTTTAAAATTCTCTCTAGAATTTTCAAAATCCATGGCCACCTGTTTACAATTTCACGTCAAAAAAATGGCTAAAATTCCAGTTGAAATTTTTTCAAAGTCCCTTAAAAATTTTCCAATTTTTGTCCCAATTCTTCCCATTCCCATTGAAACTTTTCAAATCCCTCTCAAAATTGTTGAAATTCTCTTGAAGCTTTTAAAATTCTCTCTAGAATTTTCAAAATCCATGGCCACATGTTTACAATTTCACGTCAAAAAATGGCTAAAATTCCAGTTGAAATTTTTTCAAAGTCCCTTAAAAATTTTCCAATTTTTGTCCCAATTCTTCCCATTCCCATTGAAACTTTTCAAATCCCTCTCAAAATTGTTGAAATTCTGTTGAAGCTTTTAAAATTCTCTCTAGAATTTTCAAAATCCACTTCAACATGTTTACAATTTCACGTCAAAAAATTGCTAAAATTCCAGTTGAAATTTTTTCAAAGTCCCTGAAAAATTTTCCAATTTTTGTCCCAATTCTTCCCATTCCCATTGAAACTTTTCAAATCCCTCTCAAAATTGTTGAAATTCTCTTGAAGCTTTTAAAATTCTCTCTAGAATTTTCAAAATCCATGTCCACATGTTCACAATTTCACGTAAAAAAAATTGCTAAAATTCCAGTTGAAATTTTTTCAAAGTCCCTTAAAAATTTTCCAATTTTTGTCCCAATTCTTCCCATTCCCATTGAAACTTTTCAAATCCCTCTCAAAATTGTTGAAATTCTGTTGAAGCTTTTAAAATTCTCTCTAGAATTTTCAAAATCCATGGCCACATGTTTACAATTTCACGTCAAAAAAATTGCTAAAATTCCAGTTGAAATTTTTTCAAAGTCCCTTAAAAATTTTCCAATTTTTGTCCCAATTCTTCCCATTCCCATTGAAACTTTTCAAATCCCTCTCAAAATTGTTGAAATTCTCTTGAAGCTTTTAAAATTCTCTCTAGAATTTTCAAAATCCATGTCCACGTGTTTACAATTTCACGTCAAAAAATGGCTAAAATTCCAGTTGAAATTTTTTCAAAGTCCCTTAAAAATTTTCCAATTTTTGTCCCAATTCTTCCCATTCCCATTGAAACTTTTCAAATCCCTCTCAAAATGGTTGAAATTCTCTTGAAGCTTTTAAAATTCTCTCTAGAATTTTCAAAATCCATGTCCACATGTTTACAATTTCACGTCAAAAAATGGCTAAAATTCCAGTTGAAATTTTTTTCAAAGTCCCTTAAAAATTTTCCAATTTTTGTCCCAATTCTTCCCATTCCCATTGAAACTTTTCAAATCCCTCTCAAAATTGTTGAAATTCTGTTGAAGCTTTTAAAATTCTCTCTAGAATTTTCAAAATCCATGTCCACATGTTCACAATTTCACTTAAAAAAATGGCTAAAATGCCAGTTGAAATTTTTTCAAAGTCCCTTAAAAATTTTCCAATTTTTGTCCCAATTCTTCCCATTCCCATTGAAACTTTTCAAATCCCTCTCAAAATTGTTGAAATTCTCTTGAAGCTTTTAAAATTCTCTCTAGAATTTTCAAAATCCATGGCCACATGTTTACAATTTCACGTCAAAAAATGGCTAAAATTCCAGTTGAAATTTTTTCAAAGTCCCTTAAAAGTTTTCCAATTTTTGTGCCAATTCTTCCCATTCCCATTGAAACTTTTCAAATCCCTCTCAAAATTGCTGAAATTCTGTTGAAGCTTTTAAAATTCTCTCTAGAATTTTCAAAATCCATGGCCACATGTTCACAATTTCACGTAAAAAAAATGGCTAAAATTCCAGTTGAAATTTTTTCAAAGTCCCTTAAAAATTTTTCAATTTTTGTCCCAATTCTTCCCATTCCCATTGAAACTTTTCAAATCCCTCTCAAAATTGTTGAAATTCTGTTGAAGCTTTTAAAATTCTCTCTAGAATTTTCAAAATCCATGTCCACATGTTTACAATTTCATGTAAAAAAATTGCTAAAATTCCAGTTGAAATTTTTTCAAACTCCCTTTAAAATTTTCCAATTTTTGTCCCAATTCTTCCCATTCCCATTGAAACTTTTCAAATCCCTCTCAAAATTGTTGAAATTCTGTTGAAGCTTTTAAAATTCTCTCTAGAATTTTCAAAATCCATGGCCACATGTTTACAATTTCACGTCAAAAAATGGCTAAAATTCCAGTTGAAATTTTTTCAAAGTCCCTGAAAAATTTTCCAATTTTTGTCCCAATTCTTCCCATTCCCATTGAAACTTTTCAAATCCCTCTCAAAATTGTTGAAATTCTCTTGAAGCTTTTAAAATTCTCTCTAGAATTTTCAAAATCCATGTCCACATGTTTACAATTTCACGTCAAAAAATGGCTAAAATTCCAGTTGAAATTTTTTCAAAGTCCCTTAAAAATTTTCCAATTTTTGTCCCAATTCTTCCCATTCCCATTGAAACTTTTCAAATCCCTCTCAAAATTGTTGAAATTCTGTTGAAGCTTTTAAAATTCTCTCTAGAATTTTCAAAATCCACTTCAACATGTTCACAATTTCACGTAAAAAAATGGCTAAAATTCCAGTTGAAATTTTTTCAAAGTCCCTTAAAAATTTTCCAATTTTTGTCCCAATTCTTCCCATTCCCATTTAAACTTTTCAAATCCCTCTCAAAATTGTTGAAATTCTGTTGAAGCTTTTAAAATTCTCTCTAGAATTTTCAAAATCCATGGCCACCTGTTTACAATTTCACGTCAAAAAATGGCTAAAATTCCAGTTGAAATTTTTTCAAAGTCCCTTAAAAATTTTCCAATTTTTGTCCCAATTCTTCCCATTCCCATTGAAACTTTTCAAATCCCTCTCAAAATTGTTGAAATTCTCTTGAAGCTTTTAAAATTCTCTCTAGAATTTTCAAAATCCATGTCCACATGTTTACAATTTCACGTCAAAAAATGGCTAAAATTCCAGTTGAAATTTTTTCAAAGTCCCTTAAAAATTTTCCAATTTTTGTCCCAATTCTTCCCATTCCCATTGAAACTTTTCAAATCCCTCTCAAAATTGTTGAAATTCTGTTGAAGCTTTTAAAATTCTCTCTAGAATTTTCAAAATCCACTTCAACATGTTTACAATTTCACGTCAAAAAATTGCTAAAATTCCAGTTGAAATTTTTTCAAAGTCCCTGAAAAATTTTCCAATTTTTGTCCCAATTCTTCCCATTCCCATTGAAACTTTTCAAATCCCTCTCAAAATTGTTGAAATTCTGTTGAAGCTTTTAAAATTCTCTCTAGAATTTTCAAAATCCATGTCCACATGTTCACAATTTCACGTCAAAAAATTGCTAAAATTCCAGTTGAAATTTTTTCAAAGTCCCTTAAAAATTTTCCAATTTTTGTCCCAATTCTTCCCATTCCCATTGAAACTTTTCAAATCCCTCTCAAAATTGTTGAAATTCTGTTGAAGCTTTTAAAATTCTCTCTAGAATTTTCAAAATCCATGGCCACATGTTTACAATTTCACGTCAAAAAATGGCTAAAATTCCAGTTGAAATTTTTTCAAAGTCCCTTAAAAATTTTCCAATTTTTGTCCCAATTCTTCCCATTCCCATTGAAACTTTTCAAATCCCTCTCAAAATTGTTGAAATTCTCTTGAAGCTTTTAAAATTCTCTCTAGAATTTTCAAAATCCATGTCCACGTGTTTACAATTTCACGTCAAAAAATGGCTAAAATTCCAGTTGAAATTTTTTCAAAGTCCCTTAAAAATTTTCCAATTTTTGTCCCAATTCTTCCCATTCCCATTTAAACTTTTCAAATCCCTCTCAAAATTGTTGAAATTCTGTTGAAGCTTTTAAAATTCTCTCTAGAATTTTCAAAATCCATGGCCACATGTTTACAATTTCACGTCAAAAAATGGCTAAAATTCCAGTTGAAATTTTTTCAAAGTCCCTGAAAAATTTTCCAATTTTTGTCCCAATTCTTCCCATTCCCATTGAAACTTTTCAAATCCCTCTCAAAATTGTTGAAATTCTGTTGAAGCTTTTAAAATTCTCTCTAGAATTTTCAAAATCCATGTCCACATGTTCACAATTTCACTTAAAAAAATGGCTAAAATTCCAGTTGAAATTTTTTCAAAGTCCCTTAAAAATTTTCCAATTTTTGTCCCAATTCTTCCCATTCCCATTGAAACTTTTCAAATCCCTCTCAAAATTGTTGAAATTCTGTTGAAGCTTTTAAAATTCTCTCTAGAATTTTCAAAATCCATGGCCACATGTTTACAATTTCACGTCAAAAAATTGCTAAAATTCCAGTTGAAATTTTTTCAAAGTCCCTTAAAAATTTTCCAATTTTTGTCCCAATTCTTCCCATTCCCATTGAAACTTTTCAAATCCCTCTCAAAATTGTTGAAATTCTCTTGAAGCTTTTAAAATTCTCTCTAGAATTTTCAAAATCCATGTCCACGTGTTTACAATTTCACGTCAAAAAATGGCTAAAATTCCAGTTGAAATTTTTTCAAAGTCCCTTAAAAATTTTCCAATTTTTGTCCCAATTCTTCCCATTCCCATTGAAATTTTTCAAATCCCTCTCAAAATTGTTGAAATTCTGTTGAAGCTTTTAAAATTCTCTCTAGAATTTTCAAAATCCATGGCCACATGTTTACAATTTCACGTCAAAAAATGGCTAAAATTCCAGTTGAAATTTTTTCAAAGTCCCTTCAAAATTTTCCAATTTTTGTCCCAATTCTTCCCATTCCCATTGAAACTTTTCAAATCCCTCTCAAAATTGTTGAAATTCTGTTGAAACTTTTAAAATTCTCTCTAGAATTTTCAAAATCCATGGCCACATGTTCACAATTTCACTTAAAAAAATGGCTAAAATTCCAGTTGAAATTTTTTCAAAGTCCCTTAAAAATTTTCCAATTTTTGTCCCAATTCTTCCCATTCCCATTGAAACTTTTCAAATCCCTCTCAAAATTGTTGAAATTCTCTTGAAGCTTTTAAAATTCTCTCTAGAATTTTCAAAATCCATGTCCACATGTTTACAATTTCACGTCAAAAAATGGCTCAAATTCCAGTTGAAATTTTTTCAAAGTCCCTTAAAAATTTTCCAATTTTTGTCCCAATTCTTCCCATTCCCATTGAAACTTTTCAAATCCCTCTCAAAATTGTTGAAATTCTGTTGAAGCTTTTAAAATTCTCTCTAGAATTTTCAAAATCCACTTCAACATGTTTACAATTTCACGTCAAAAAATGGCTAAAATTCCAGTTGAAATTTTTTCAAAGTCCCTGAAAAATTTTCCAATTTTTGTCCCAATTCTTCCCATTCCCATTGAAACTTTTCAAATCCCTCTCAAAATTGTTGAAATTCTGTTGAAGCTTTTAAAATTCTCTCTAGAATTTTCAAAATCCATGGCCACATGTTCACAATTTCACGTCAAAAAATTGCTAAAATTCCAGTTGAAATTTTTTCAAAGTCCCTTAAAAATTTTCCAATTTTTGTCCCAATTCTTCCCATTCCCATTGAAACTTTTCAAATCCCTCTCAAAATTGTTGAAATTCTGTTGAAGCTTTTAAAATTCTCTCTAGAATTTTCAAAATCCATGGCCACATGTTTACAATTTCACGTCAAAAAATGGCTAAAATTCCAGTTGAAATTTTTTCAAAGTCCCTTAAAAATTTTCCAATTTTTGTCCCAATTCTTCCCATTCCCATTGAAACTTTTCAAATCCCTCTCAAAATTGTTGAAATTCTCTTGAAGCTTTTAAAATTCTCTCTAGAATTTTCAAAATCCATGTCCACGTGTTTACAATTTCACGTCAAAAAATGGCTAAAATTCCAGTTGAAATTTTTTCAAAGTCCCTTAAAAATTTTCCAATTTTTGTCCCAGTTCTTCCCATTCCCATTGAAACTTTTCAAATCCCTCTCAAAATTGTTGAAATTCTGTTGAAGCTTTTAAAATTCTCTCTAGAATTTTCAAAATCCATGTCCACATGTTTACAATTTCACGTCAAAAAATGGCTAAAATTCCAGTTGAAATTTTTTCAAAGTCCCTGAAAAATTTTCCAATTTTTGTCCCAATTCTTCCCATTCCCATTGAAACTTTTCAAATCCCTCTCAAAATTGTTGAAATTCTGTTGAAGCTTTTAAAATTCTCTCTAGAATTTTCAAAATCCATGTCCACATGTTCACAATTTCACATAAAAAAATGGCTAAAATTCCAGTTGAAATTTTTTCAAAGTCCCTTAAAAATTTTCCAATTTTTGTCCCAATTCTTCCCATTCCCATTGAAACTTTTCAAATCCCTCTCAAAATTGTTGAAATTCTGTTGAAGCTTTTAAAATTCTCTCTAGAATTTTCAAAATCCATGGCCACATGTTTACAATTTCACGTCAAAAAATGGCTAAAATTCCAGTTGAAATTTTTCAAAGTCCTTAAAAATTTTCCAATTTTTGTCCCAATTCTTCCCATTCCCATTGAAACTTTCAAATCCCTCTCAAAATTGTTGAAATTCTGTTGAAGCTTTTAAAATTCTCTCTAGAATTTTCAAAATCCATGGCCACCTGTTTACAATTTCACGTCAAAAAATGGCTAAAATTCCAGTTGAAATTTTTTCAAAGTCCCTTAAAAATTTTCCAATTTTTGTCCCAATTCTTCCCATTCCCATTGAAACTTTTCAAATCCCTCTCAAAATTGTTGAAATTCTGTTGAAGCTTTTAAAATTCTCTCTAGAATTTTCAAAATCCATGTCCACATGTTTACAATTTCACGTCAAAAAATGGCTAAAATTCCAGTTGAAATTTTTTCAAAGTCCCTTAAAAATTTTCCAATTTTTGTCCCAATTCTTCCCATTCCCATTGAAACTTTTCAAATCCCTCTCAAAATTGTTGAAATTCTGTTGAAGCTTTTAAAATTCTCTCTAGAATTTTCAAAATCCACTTCAACATGTTTACAATTTCACGTCAAAAAATTGCTAAAATTCCAGTTGAAATTTTTTCAAAGTCCCTGAAAAATTTTCCAATTTTTGTCCCAATTCTTCCCATTCCCATTGAAACTTTTCAAATCCCTCTCAAAATTGTTGAAATTCTGTTGAAGCTTTTAAAATTCTCTCTAGAATTTTCAAAATCCATGTCCACATGTTCACAATTTCACGTAAAAAAAATTGCTAAAATTCCAGTTGAAATTTTTTCAAAGTCCCTTAAAAATTTTCCAATTTTTGTCCCAATTCTTCCCATTCCCATTGAAACTTTTCAAATCCCTCTCAAAATTGTTTGAAATTCTGTTGAAGCTTTTAAAATTCTCTCTAGAATTTTCAAAATCCATGGCCACATGTTTACAATTTCACGTCAAAAAAATTGCTAAAATTCCAGTTGAAATTTTTTCAAAGTCCCTTAAAAATTTCCAATTTTTGTCCCAATTCTTCCCATTCCCATTGAAACTTTTCAAATCCCTCTCAAAATTGTTGAAATTCTCTTGAAGCTTTTAAAATTCTCTCTAGAATTTTCAAAATCCATGTCCACGTGTTTACAATTTCACGTCAAAAAATGGCTAAATTTCCAGTTGAAATTTTTTCAAAGTCCCTTAAAAATTTTCCAATTTTTGTCCCATTCTTCCCATTCCCATTGAAACTTTTCAAATCCCTCTCAAAATTGTTGAAATTCTCTTGAAGCTTTTAAAATTCTCTCTAGAATTTTCAAAATCCATGTCCACATGTTTACAATTTCACGTCAAAAAATGGCTAAAATTCCAGTTGAAATTTTTTCAAAGTCCCTTAAAAATTTTCCAATTTTTGTCCCAATTCTTCCCATTCCCATTGAAACTTTTCAAATCCCTCTCAAAATTGCTGAAATTCTGTTGAAGCTTTTAAAATTCTCTCTAGAATTTTCAAAATCCATGGCCACATGTTCACAATTTCACGTCAAAAAATGGCTAAAATTCCAGTTGAAATTTTTTCAAAGTCCCTTAAAAATTTTTCAATTTTTGTCCCAATTCTTCCCATTCCCATTGAAACTTTTCAAATCCCTCTCAAAATTGCTGAAATTCTGTTGAAGCTTTTAAAATTCTCTCTAGAATTTTCAAAATCCATGGCCACATGTTCACAATTTCACGTCAAAAAATGGCTAAAATTCCAGTTGAAATTTTTTCAAAGTCCCTTAAAAATTTTTCAATTTTTGTCCCAATTCTTCCCATTCCCATTGAAACTTTTCAAATCCCTCTCAAAATTGTTGAAATTCTGTTGAAGCTTTTAAAATTCTCTCTAGAATTTTCAAAATCCATGTCCACATGTTTACAATTTCATGTAAAAAAATTGCTAAAATTCCAGTTGAAATTTTTTCAAACTCCCTTTAAAATTTTCCAATTTTTGTCCCAATTCTTCCCATTCCCATTGAAACTTTTCAAATCCCTCTCAAAATTGTTGAAATTCTGTTGAAGCTTTTAAAATTCTCTCTAGAATTTTCAAAATCCATGGCCACATGTTTACAATTTCACGTCAAAAAATGGCTAAAATTCCAGTTGAAATTTTTTCAAAGTCCCTTAAAAATTTTCCAATTTTTGTCCCAATTCTTCCCATTCCCATTGAAACTTTTCAAATCCCTCTCAAAATTGTTGAAATTCTCTTGAAGCTTTTAAATTCTCTCTAGAATTTTCAAAATCCATGTCCACATGTTTACAATTTCACGTCAAAAAATGGCTAAAATTCCAGTTGAAATTTTTTCAAAGTCCCTTAAAAATTTTCCAATTTTTGTCCCAATTCTTCCCATTCCCATTGAAACTTTTCAAATCCCTCTCAAAATTGTTGAAATTCTGTTGAAGCTTTTAAAATTCTCTCTAGAATTTTCAAAATCCACTTCAACATGTTTACAATTTCACGTCAAAAAATGGCTAAAATCCCAGTTGAAATTTTTTCAAAGTCCCTTAAAAATTTTCCAATTTTTGTCCCAATTCTTCCCATTCCCATTGAAACTTTTCAAATCCCTCTCAAAATTGTTGAAATTCTGTTGAAGCTTTTAAAATTCTCTCTAGAATTTTCAAAATCCATGGCCACATGTTTACAATTTCACGTCAAAAAATTGCTAAAATTCCAGTTGAAATTTTTCAAAGTCCCTTAAAAATTTTCCAATTTTTGTCCCAATTCTTCCCATTCCCATTGAAACTTTTCAAATCCCTCTCAAAATTGTTGAAATTCTCTTGAAGCTTTTAAAATTCTCTCTAGAATTTTCAAAATCCATGTCCACATGTTTACAATTTCACGTCAAAAAATTGCTAAAATTCCAGTTGAAAATTTTTCAAAGTCCCTGAAAGATTCTCCAATTTTTGTCCCAATTCTTCCCATTCCCATTGAAACTTTTCAAATCCCTCTCAAAATTGTTGAAATTCTGTTGAAGCTTTTAAAATTCTCTCTAGAATTTTCAAAATCCACTTCAACATGTTTACAATTTCACGTCAAAAAATTGCTAAAATTCCAGTTGAAATTTTTTCAAAGTCCCTTAAAAATTTTCCAATTTTTGTCCCAATTCTTCCCATTCCCATTGAAACTTTTCAAATCCCTCTCAAAATTGTTGAAATTCTGTTGAAGCTTTTAAATTCTCTCTAGAATTTTCAAAATCCATGCCCACATGTTCACAATTTCACGTAAAAAAATCGCTAAAATTCCAGTTGAAATTTTTTCAAAGTCCCTTAAAAATTTTCCAATTTTTGTCCCAATTCTTCCCATTCCCATTGAAACTTTTCAAATCCCTCTCAAAATTGTTGAAATTCTGTTGAAGCTTTTAAATTCTCTCTACAATTTTCAAAATCCATGGCCACATGTTTACAATTTCACTTAAAAAAATGGCTAAAATTCCAGTTGAAATTTTTTCAAAGTCCCTTAAAAATTTTCCAATTTTTGTCCCAATTCTTCCCATTCCCATTGAAACTTTTCAAATCCCTCTCAAAATTGTTGAAATTCTCTTGAAGCTTTTAAAATTCTCTCTAGAATTTTCAAAATCCATGTCCACGTGTTTACAATTTCACGTCAAAAAATGGCTAAAATTCCAGTTGAAATTTTTTCAAAGTCCCTTAAAAATTTTCCAATTTTGTCCCAATTCTTCCCATTCCCATTGAAACTTTTCAAATCCCTCTCAAAATTGTTGAAATTCTCTTGAAGCTTTTAAAATTCTCTCTAGAATTTTCAAAATCCATGGCCACATGTTTACAATTTCACGTCAAAAAATGGCTAAAATTCCAGTTGAAATTTTTTCAAAGTCCCTGAAAAATTTTCCAATTTTTGTCCCAATTCTTCCCATTCCCATTGAAACTTTTCAAATCCCTCTCAAAATTGTTGAAATTCTGTTGAAGCTTTTAAAATTCTCTCTAGAATTTTCAAAATCCATGGCCACATGTTTACAATTTCACGTCAAAAAATGGCTAAAATTCCAGTTGAAATTTTTTCAAAGTCCCTTAAAAATTTTCCAATTTTTGTCCCAATTCTTCCCATTCCCATTGAAACTTTTCAAATCCCTCTCAAAATTGTTGAAATTCTGTTGAAGCTTTTCAAATTCTCTCTAGAATTTTCAAAATCCACTTCAACATGTTTACAATTTCACGTCAAAAAATTGCTAAAATTCCAGTTGAAATTTTTTCAAAGTCCCTTAAAAATTTTCCAATTTTTGTCCCAATTCTTCCCATTCCCATTGAAACTTTTCAAATCCCTCTCAAAATTGTTGAAATTCAGTTGAAGCTTTTAAAATTCTCTCTAGAATTTTCAAAATCCATGGCCACATGTTTACAATTTCACGTCAAAAAATTGCTAAAATTCCAGTTGAAATTTTTTCAAAGTCCCTTAAAAATTTTCCAATTTTTGTCCCAATTCTTCCCATTCCCATTGAAACTTTTCAAATCCCTCTCAAAATTGTTGAAATTCTCTTGAAGCTTTTAAAATTCTCTCTAGAATTTTCAAAATCCATGGCCACATGTTTACAATTTCACGTCAAAAAATGGCTAAAATTCCAGTTGAAATTTTTTCAAAGTCCCTTAAAAATTTTCCAATTTTTGTCCCAATTCTTCCCATTCCCATTGAAACTTTTCAAATCCCTCTCAAAATTGTTGAAATTCTGTTGAAGCTTTTAAAATTCTCTCTAGAATTTTCAAAATCCATGGCCACATGTTTACAATTTCACGTCAAAAAATTGCTAAAATTCCAGTTGAAATTTTTTCAAAGTCCCTTAAAAATTTTCCAATTTTTGTCCCAATTCTTCCCATTCCCATTGAAACTTTTCAAATCCCTCTCAAAATTGTTGAAATTCTGTTGAAGCTTTTAAAATTCTCTCTAGAATTTTCAAAATCCACTTCAACATGTTTACAATTTCACGTCAAAAAATGGCTAAAATCCCAGTTGAAATTTTTTCAAAGTCCCTTAAAAATTTTCCAATTTTTGTCCCAATTCTTCCCATTCCCATTTAAACTTTTCAAATCCCTCTCAAAATTGTTGAAATTCTGTTGAAGCTTTTAAAATTCTCTCTAGAATTTTCAAAATCCATGGCCACATGTTTACAATTTCACGTCAAAAAATGGCTAAAATTCCAGTTGAAATTTTTTCAAAGTCCCTTAAAAATTTTCCAATTTTTGTCCCAATTCTTCCCATTCCCATTGAAACTTTTCAAATCCCTCTCAAAATTGTTGAAATTCTGTTGAAGCTTTTAAAATTCTCTCTAGAATTTTCAAAATCCATGGCCAGTTGTTTACAATATCACGTCAAAAAATGGCTAAAATTCCAGTTGAAATTTTTTCCAAGTCCCTTAAAAATTTTCCAATTTTTGTCCCAATTCTTCCCATTCCCATTGAAACTTTTCAAATCCCTCTCAAAATTGTTGAAATTCTCTTGAAGCTTTTAAAATTCTCTCTAGAATTTTCAAAATCCATGTCCACATGTTTACAATTTCACGTCAAAAAATGGCTAAAATTCCAGTTGAAATTTTTTCAAAGTCCCTTAAAAATTTTCCAATTTTTGTCCCAATTCTTCCCATTCCCATTGAAACTTTTCAAATCCCTCTCAAAAATGTTGAAATTCTGTTGAAGCTTTTAAAATTCTCTCTAGAATTTTCAAAATCCATGGCCACATGTTTACAATTTCACGTCAAAAAATGGCTAAAATTCCAGTTGAAATTTTTTCAAAGTCCCTTCAAAATTTTCCAATTTTTGTCCCAATTCTTCCCATTCCCATTGAAACTTTTCAAATCCCTCTCAAAATTGTTGAAATTCTGTTGAAGCTTTTAAAATTCTCTCTAGAATTTTCAAAATCCATGTCCACATGTTCACAATTTCACGTAAAAAAATTGCTAAAATTCCAGTTGAAATTTTTTCAAAGTCCCTTAAAAATTTTCCAATTTTTGTCCCAATTCTTCCCATTCCCATTTAAACTTTTCAAATCCCTCTCAAAATTGTTGAAATTCTCTTGAAGCTTTTAAAATTCTCTCTAGAATTTTCAAAATCCATGTCCACATGTTTACAATTTCACGTCAAAAAATGGCTAAAATTCCAGTTGAAATTTTTTCAAAGTCCCTTAAAAATTTTCCAATTTTTGTCCCAATTCTTCCCATTCCCATTGAAACTTTTCAAATCCCTCTCAAAATTGTTGAAATTCTGTTGAAGCTTTTAAAATTCTCTCTAGAATTTTCAAAATCCATGTCCACGTGTTTACAATTTCACGTCAAAAAATGGCTAAAATTCCAGTTGAAATTTTTTCAAAGTCCCTTAAAAATTTTCCAATTTTTGTCCCAATTCTTCCCATTCCCATTGAAACTTTTCAAATCCCTCTCAAAATTGTTGAAATTCTGTTGAAGCTTTTAAAATTCTCTCTAGAATTTTCAAAATCCATGTCCCCATGTTTACAATTTCACGTCAAAAAATGGCTAAAATTCCAGTTGAAATTTTTTCAAAGTCCCTGAAAAATTTTCCAATTTTTGTCCCAATTCTTCCCATTCCCATTGAAACTTTTCAAATCCCTCTCAAAATTGTTGAAATTCTGTTGAAGCTTTTAAAATTCTCTCTAGAATTTTCAAAATCCATGGCCACATGTTTACAATTTCACGTCAAAAAATGGCTAAAATTCCAGTTGAAATTTTTTCAAAGTCCCTTCAAAATTTTCCAATTTTTGTGCCAATTCTTCCCATTCCCATTGAAACTTTTGAAATCCCTCTCAAAATTGTTGAAATTCTGTTGAAGCTTTTAAAATTCTCTCTAGAATTTTCAAAATCCACTTCAACATGTTCACAATTTCACGTAAAAAAATTGCTAAAATTCCAGTTGAAATTTTTTCAAAGTCCCTTAAAAATTTTCCAATTTTTGTCCCAATTCTTCCCATTCCCATTGAAACTTTTGAAATCCCTCTCAAAATTGTTGAAATTCAGTTGAAGCTTTTAAAATTCTCTCTAGAATTTTCAAAATCCATGTCCACATGTTCACAATTTCACGTAACAAAATGGCTAAAATTCCAGTTGAAATTTTTTCAAAATCCCTTAAAAATTTTCCAATTTTTGTCCCAATTCTTCCCATTCCCATTGAAACTTTTCAAATCCCTCTCAAAATTGTTGAAATTCTCTTGAAGCTTTTAAAATTCTCTCTAGAATTTTCAAAATCTATGGCCACATGTTTACAATTTCAGGTAAAAAAATGGCTAAAATTCCAGTTGAAATTTTTTCAAAGTCCCTTAAAAGTTTTCCAATTTTTGTCCCAATTCTTCCCATTCCCATTGAAACTTTTCAAATCCCTCTCAAAATTGCTGAAATTCTGTTGAAGCTTTTAAAATTCTCTCTAGAATTTTCAAAATCCATGGCCACATGTTCACAATTTCATGTAAAAAAATGGCTAAAATGCCAGTTGAAATTTTTTCAAAGTCCCTTAAAAATTTTCCAATTTTTGTCCCAATTCTTCCCATTCCCATTGAAACTTTTCAAATCCCTCTCAAAATTGTTGAAATTCTCTTGAAGCTTTTAAAATTCTCTCTAGAATTTTCAAAATCCATGGCCACATGTTTACAATTTCACGTCAAAAAATGGCTAAAATTCCAGTTGAAATTTTTTCAAAGTCCCTTAAAAATTTTCCCATTTTTGTCCCAATTCTTCCCATTCCCATTGAAACTTTTCAAATCCCTCTCAAAATTGTTGAAATTCAGTTGAAGCTTTTAAAATTCTCTCTAGAATTTTCAAAATCCATGGCCACATGTTTACAATTTCACGTCAAAAAATGGCTAAAATTCCAGTTGAAATTTTTTCAAAGTCCCTTAAAAATTTTCCAATTTTTGTCCCAATTCTTCCCATTCCCATTGAAACTTTTCAAATCCCTCTCAAAATTGTTGAAATTCTCTTGAAGCTTTTAAAATTCTCTCTAGAATTTTCAAAATCCATGGCCACATGTTCACAATTTCACTTAAAAAAATGGCTAAAATTCCAGTTGAAATTTTTTCAAAGTCCCTGAAAAATTTTCCAATTTTTGTCCCAATTCTTCCCATTCCCATTGAAACTTTTCAAATCCCTCTCAAAATTGTTGAAATTCTCTTGAAGCTTTTAAAATTCTCTCTAGAATTTTCAAAATCCATGTCCACATGTTTACAATTTCACGTAAAAAAATGGCTAAAATTCCAGTTGAAATTTTTTCAAAGTCCCTTAAAAGTTTTCCAATTTTTGTGCCAATTCTTCCCATTCCCATTGAAACTTTTCAAATCCCTCTCAAAATTGCTGAAATTCTGTTGAAGCTTTTAAAATTCTCTCTAGAATTTTCAAAATCCATGGCCACATGTTCACAATTTCACGTAAAAAAATGGCTAAAATGCCAGTTGAAATTTTTTCAAAGTCCCTTAAAAATTTTCCAATTTTTGTCCCAATTCTTCCCATTCCCATTGAAACTTTTCAAATCCCTCTCAAAATTGTTGAAATTCTGTTGAAGCTTTTAAAATTCTCTCTAGAATTTTCAAAATCCATGTCCACATGTTTACAATTTCACGTAAAAAAATTGCTAAAATTCCAGTTGAAATTTTTTCAAAGTCCCTTAAAAATTTTCCAATTTTTGTCCCAATTCTTCCCATTCCCATTGAAACTTTTCAAATCCCTCTCAAAATTGTTGAAATTCTCTTGAAGCTTTTAAAATTCTCTCTAGAATTTTCAAAATCCATGGCCACATGTTTACAATTTCACGTAAAAAAATGGCTAAAATTCCAGTTGAAATTTTTTCAAAGTCCCTTAAAAATTTTCCAATTTTTGTCCCAATTCTTCCCATTCCCATTGAAACTTTTCAAATCCCTCTCAAAATTGTTGAAATACTCTTGAAGCTTTTAAAATTCTCTCTAGAATTTTCAAAATCCATGGCCACCTGTTTACAATTGCACGTCAAAAAATGGCTAAAATTCCAGTTGAAATTTTTTCAAAGTCCCTTAAAAATTTTCCAATTTTTGTCCCAATTCTTCCCATTCCCATTGAAACTTTTCAAATCCCTCTCAAAATTGTTGAAATTCTCTTGAAGCTTTTAAAATTCTCTCTAGAATTTTCAAAATCCATGTCCCCATGTTTACAATTTCACGTCAAAAAATGGCTAAAATTCCAGTTGAAATTTTTTCAAAGTCCCTGAAAAATTTTCCAATTTTTGTCCCAATTCTTCCCATTCCCATTGAAACTTTTCAAATCCCTCTCAAAATTGTTGAAATTCTCTTGAAGCTTTTAAAATTCTCTCTAGAATTTTCAAAATCCATGGCCACATGTTTACAATTTCACGTCAAAAAATGGCTAAAATTCCAGTTGAAATTTTTTCAAAGTCCCTGAAAAATTTTCCAATTTTTGTCCCAATTCTTCCCATTCCCATTGAAACTTTTCAAATCCCTCTCAAAATTGTTGAAATTCTGTTGAAGCTTTTAAAATTCTCTCTAGAATTTTCAAAATCCACTTCAACATGTTTACAATTTCACGTCAAAAAATTGCTAAAATTCCAGTTGAAATTTTTTCAAAGTCCCTTAAAAATTTTCCAATTTTTGTCCCAATTCTTCCCATTCCCATTGAAACTTTTGAAATCCCTCTCAAAATTGTTGAAATTCTGTTGAAGCTTTTAAAATTCTCTCTAGAATTTTCAAAATCCATGTCCACATGTTCACAATTTCACGTAACCAAATGGCTAAAATTCCAGTTGAAATTTTTTCAAAGTCCCTTAAAAATTTTCCAATTTTTGTCCCAATTCTTCCCATTCCCATTGAAACTTTTCAAATCCCTCTCAAAATTGTTGAAATTCTCTTGAAGCTTTTAAAATTCTCTCTAGAATTTTCAAAATCCATGGCCACATGTTTACAATTTCACGTAAAAAAATTGCTAAAATTCCAGTTGAAATTTTTTCAAAGTCCCTTAAAAATTTTCCAATTTTTGTCCCAATTCTTCCCATTCCCATTGAAACTTTTCAAATCCCTCTCAAAATTGTTGAAATTCTCTTGAAGCTTTTAAAATTCTCTCTAGAATTTTCAAAATCCATGGCCACATGTTTACAATTTCACGTCAAAAAATGGCTAAAATTCCAGTTGAAATTTTTTCAAAGTCCCTTAAAAGTTTTCCAATTTTTGTCCCAATTCTTCCCATTCCCATTGAAACTTTTCAAATCCCTCTCAAAATTGCTGAAATTCTGTTGAAGCTTTTAAAATTCTCTCTAGAATTTTCAAAATCCATGGCCACATGTTCACAATTTCACGTAAAAAAATGGCTAAAATGCCAGTTGAAATTTTTTCAAAGTCCCTTAAAAATTTTCCAATTTTTGTCCCAATTCTTCCCATTCCCATTGAAACTTTTCAAATCCCTCTCAAAATTGTTGAAATTCTGTTGAAGCTTTTAAAATTCTCTCTAGAATTTTCAAAATCCATGGCCACATGTTTACAATTTCACGTCAAAAAATGGCTAAAATTCCAGTTGAAATTTTTTCAAAGTCCCTGAAAAATTTTCCAATTTTTGTCCCAATTCTTCCCATTCCCATTGAAACTTTTCAAATCCCTCTCAAAATTGTTGAAATTCTCTTGAAGCTTTTAAAATTCTCTCTAGAATTTTCAAAATCCATGGCCACATGTTTACAATTTCACGTCAAAAAATGGCTAAAATTCCAGTTGAAATTTTTTCAAAGTCCCTTCAAAATTTTCCAATTTTTGTCCCAATTCTTCCCATTCCCATTGAAACTTTTCAAATCCCTCTCAAAATTGTTGAAATTCTGTTGAAGCTTTTAAAATTCTCTCTAGAATTTTCAAAATCCACTTCAACATGTTTACAATTTCACGTCAAAAAATTGCTAAAATTCCAGTTGAAATTTTTTCAAAGTCCCTTAAAAATTTTCCAATTTTTGTCCCAATTCTTCCCATTCCCATTGAAACTTTTCAAATCCCTCTCAAAATTGTTGAAATTCAGTTGAAGCTTTTAAAATTCTCTCTAGAATTTTCAAAATCCATGTCCAAATGTTCACAATTTCACGTAACCAAATGGCTAAAATTCCAGTTGAAATTTTTTCAAAGTCCCTTAAAAATTTTCCAATTTTTGTCCCAATTCTTCCCATTCCCATTGAAACTTTTCAAATCCCTCTCAAAATTGTTGAAATTCTCTTGAAGCTTTTAAAATTCTCTCTAGAATTTTCAAAATCCATGGCCACATGTTTACAATTTCACGTCAAAAAATGGCTAAAATTCCAGTTGAAATTTTTTCAAAGTCCCTTAAAAGTTTTCCAATTTTTGTCCCAATTCTTCCCATTCCCATTGAAACTTTTCAAATCCCTCTCAAAATTGCTGAAATTCTGTTGAAGCTTTTAAAATTCTCTCTAGAATTTTCAAAATCCATGGCCACATGTTCACAATTTCACGTAAAAAAATGGCTAAAATGCCAGTTGAAATTTTTTCAAAGTCCCTTAAAAATTTTCCAATTTTTGTCCCAATTCTTCCCATTCCCATTGAAACTTTTCAAATCCCTCTCAAAATTGTTGAAATTCTGTTGAAGCTTTTAAAATTCTCTCTAGAATTTTCAAAATCCATGGCCACATGTTTACAATTTCACGTCAAAAAATGGCTAAAATTCCAGTTGAAATTTTTTCAAAGTCCCTTAAAAATTTTCCAATTTTTGTCCCAATTCTTCCCATTCCCATTGAAACTTTTCAAATCCCTCTCAAAATTGTTGAAATTCTGTTGAAGCTTTTAAAATTCTCTCTAGAATTTTCAAAATCCACTTCAACATGTTTACAATTTCACGTCAAAAAATGGCTAAAATTCCAGTTGAAATTTTTTCAAAGTCCCTTAAAAATTTTCCAATTTTTGTCCCAATTCTTCCCATTCCCATTGAAACTTTTCAAATCCCTCTCAAAATTGTTGAAATTCTGTTGAAGCTTTTAAAATTCTCTCTAGAATTTTCAAAATCCATGTCCACATGTTTACAATTTCACGTCAAAAAATGGCTAAAATTCCAGTTGAAATTTTTTCAAAGTCCCTTAAAAATTTTCCAATTTTTGTCCCAATTCTTCCCATTCCCATTGAAACTTTTCAAATCCCTCTCAAAATTGTTGAAATTCTCTTGAAGCTTTTAAAATTCTCTCTAGAATTTTCAAAATCCATGGCCACATGTTTACAATGTCACGTAACAAAATGGCTAAAATTCCAGTTGAAATTTTTTCAAAGTCCCTTAAAAATTTTCCCATTTTTGTCCCAATTCTTCCCATTCCCATTGAAACTTTTCAAATCCCTCTCAAAATTGTTGAAATTCTGTTGAAGCTTTTAAAATTCTCTCTAGAATTTTCAAAATCCATGTCCACATGTTCACAATTTCACGTCAAAAAATGGCTAAAATTCCAGTTGAAATTTTTTCAAAGTCCCTGAAAAATTTTCCAATTTTTGTCCCAATTCTTCCCATTCCCATTGAAACTTTTCAAATCCCTCTCAAAATTGTTGAAATTCTCTTGAAGCTTTTAAAATTCTCTCTAGAATTTTCAAAATCCATGTCCACATGTTTACAATTTCACGTAAAAAAATGGCTAAAATTCCAGTTGAAATTTTTTCAAAGTCCCTTAAAAGTTTTCCAATTTTTGTGCCAATTCTTCCCATTCCCATTGAAACTTTTCAAATCCCTCTCAAAATTGCTGAAATTCTGTTGAAGCTTTTAAAATTCTCTCTAGAATTTTCAAAATCCATGGCCACATGTTCACAATTTCACGTAAAAAAATGGCTAAAATGCCAGTTGAAATTTTTTCAAAGTCCCTTAAAAATTTTCCAATTTTTGTCCCAATTCTTCCCATTCCCATTGAAACTTTTGAAATCCCTCTCAAAATTGTTGAAATTCAGTTGAAGCTTTTAAAATTCTCTCTAGAATTTTCAAAATCCATGTCCACATGTTCACAATTTCACGTAACCAAATGGCTAAAATTCCAGTTGAAATTTTTTCAAAGTCCCTTAAAAATTTTCCAATTTTTGTCCCAATTCTTCCCATTCCCATTGAAACTTTTCAAATCCCTCTCAAAATTGTTGAAATTCTCTTGAAGCTTTTAAAATTCTCTCTAGAATTTTCAAAATCCATGGCCACATGTTTACAATTTCACGTCAAAAAATGGCTAAAATTCCAGTTGAAATTTTTTCAAAGTCCCTTAAAAGTTTTCCAATTTTTGTCCCAATTCTTCCCATTCCCATTGAAACTTTTCAAATCCCTCTCAAAATTGCTGAAATTCTGTTGAAGCTTTTAAAATTCTCTCTAGAATTTTCAAAATCCATGGCCACATGTTCACAATTTCACGTAAAAAAATGGCTAAAATGCCAGTTGAAATTTTTTCAAAGTCCCTTAAAAATTTTCCAATTTTTGTCCCAATTCTTCCCATTCCCATTGAAACTTTTCAAATCCCTCTCAAAATTGTTGAAATTCTGTTGAAGCTTTTAAAATTCTCTCTAGAATTTTCAAAATCCATGGCCACATGTTTACAATTTCACGTCAAAAAATGGCTAAAATTCCAGTTGAAATTTTTTCAAAGTCCCTTAAAAATTTTCCAATTTTTGTCCCAATTCTTCCCATTCCCATTGAAACTTTTCAAATCCCTCTCAAAATTGTTGAAATTCTGTTGAAGCTTTTAAAATTCTCTCTAGAATTTTCAAAATCCACTTCAACATGTTTACAATTTCACGTCAAAAAATGGCTAAAATTCCAGTTGAAATTTTTTCAAAGTCCCTTAAAAATTTTCCAATTTTTGTCCCAATTCTTCCCATTCCCATTGAAACTTTTCAAATCCCTCTCAAAATTGTTGAAATTCTGTTGAAGCTTTTAAAATTCTCTCTAGAATTTTCAAAATCCATGTCCACATGTTTACAATTTCACGTCAAAAAATGGCTAAAATTCCAGTTGAAATTTTTTCAAAGTCCCTTAAAAATTTTCCAATTTTTGTCCCAATTCTTCCCATTCCCATTGAAACTTTTCAAATCCCTCTCAAAATTGTTGAAATTCTGTTGAAGCTTTTAAAATTCTCTCTAGAATTTTCAAAATCCACTTCAACATGTTTACAATTTCACGTCAAAAAATGGCTAAAATTCCAGTTGAAATTTTTTCAAAGTCCCTTAAAAATTTTCCAATTTTTGTCCCAATTCTTCCCATTCCCATTGAAACTTTTCAAATCCCTCTCAAAATTGTTGAAATTCTGTTGAAGCTTTTAAAATTCTCTCTAGAATTTTCAAAATCCATGTCCACATGTTTACAATTTCACGTCAAAAAATGGCTAAAATTCCAGTTGAAATTTTTTCAAAGTCCCTTAAAAATTTTCCAATTTTTGTCCCAATTCTTCCCATTCCCATTGAAACTTTTCAAATCCCTCTCAAAATTGTTGAAATTCTCTTGAAGCTTTTAAAATTCTCTCTAGAATTTTCAAAATCCATGGCCACATGTTTACAATGTCACGTAACAAAATGGCTAAAATTCCAGTTGAAATTTTTTCAAAGTCCCTTAAAAATTTTCCCATTTTTGTCCCAATTCTTCCCATTCCCATTGAAACTTTTCAAATCCCTCTCAAAATTGTTGAAATTCTGTTGAAGCTTTTAAAATTCTCTCTAGAATTTTCAAAATCCATGTCCACATGTTCACAATTTCACGTCAAAAAATGGCTAAAATTCCAGTTGAAATTTTTTCAAAGTCCCTGAAAAATTTTCCAATTTTTGTCCCAATTCTTCCCATTCCCATTGAAACTTTTCAAATCCCTCTCAAAATTGTTGAAATTCTCTTGAAGCTTTTAAAATTCTCTCTAGAATTTTCAAAATCCATGTCCACATGTTTACAATTTCACGTAAAAAAATGGCTAAAATTCCAGTTGAAATTTTTTCAAAGTCCCTTAAAAGTTTTCCAATTTTTGTGCCAATTCTTCCCATTCCCATTGAAACTTTTCAAATCCCTCTCAAAATTGCTGAAATTCTGTTGAAGCTTTTAAAATTCTCTCTAGAATTTTCAAAATCCATGGCCACATGTTCACAATTTCACGTAAAAAAATGGCTAAAATGCCAGTTGAAATTTTTTCAAAGTCCCTTAAAAATTTTCCAATTTTTGTCCCAATTCTTCCCATTCCCATTGAAACTTTTGAAATCCCTCTCAAAATTGTTGAAATTCAGTTGAAGCTTTTAAAATTCTCTCTAGAATTTTCAAAATCCATGTCCACATGTTCACAATTTCACGTAACCAAATGGCTAAAATTCCAGTTGAAATTTTTTCAAAGTCCCTTAAAAATTTTCCAATTTTTGTCCCAATTCTTCCCATTCCCATTGAAACTTTTCAAATCCCTCTCAAAATTGTTGAAATTCTCTTGAAGCTTTTAAAATTCTCTCTAGAATTTTCAAAATCCATGGCCACATGTTTACAATTTCACGTCAAAAAATGGCTAAAATTCCAGTTGAAATTTTTTCAAAGTCCCTTAAAAGTTTTCCAATTTTTGTCCCAATTCTTCCCATTCCCATTGAAACTTTTCAAATCCCTCTCAAAATTGCTGAAATTCTGTTGAAGCTTTTAAAATTCTCTCTAGAATTTTCAAAATCCATGGCCACATGTTCACAATTTCACGTAAAAAAATGGCTAAAATGCCAGTTGAAATTTTTTCAAAGTCCCTTAAAAATTTTCCAATTTTTGTCCCAATTCTTCCCATTCCCATTGAAACTTTTCAAATCCCTCTCAAAATTGTTGAAATTCTGTTGAAGCTTTTAAAATTCTCTCTAGAATTTTCAAAATCCACTTCAACATGTTTACAATTTCACGTCAAAAAATGGCTAAAATTCCAGTTGAAATTTTTTCAAAGTCCCTTAAAAATTTTCCAATTTTTGTCCCAATTCTTCCCATTCCCATTGAAACTTTTCAAATCCCTCTCAAAATTGTTGAAATTCTGTTGAAGCTTTTAAAATTCTCTCTAGAATTTTCAAAATCCATGTCCACATGTTTACAATTTCACGTCAAAAAATGGCTAAAATTCCAGTTGAAATTTTTTCAAAGTCCCTTAAAAATTTTCCAATTTTTGTCCCAATTCTTCCCATTCCCATTGAAACTTTTCAAATCCCTCTCAAAATTGTTGAAATTCTGTTGAAGCTTTTAAAATTCTCTCTAGAATTTTCAAAATCCACTTCAACATGTTTACAATTTCACGTCAAAAAATGGCTAAAATTCCAGTTGAAATTTTTTCAAAGTCCCTTAAAAATTTTCCAATTTTTGTCCCAATTCTTCCCATTCCCATTGAAACTTTTCAAATCCCTCTCAAAATTGTTGAAATTCTGTTGAAGCTTTTAAAATTCTCTCTAGAATTTTCAAAATCCATGTCCACATGTTCACAATTTCACTTAAAAAAATGGCTAAAATTCCAGTTGAAATTTTTTCAAAGTCCCTGAAAAATTTTCCAATTTTTGTCCCAATTCTTCCCATTCCCATTGAAACTTTTCAAATCCCTCTCAAAATTGTTGAAATTCTCTTGAAGCTTTTAAAATTCTCTCTAGAATTTTCAAAATCCATGTCCACATGTTTACAATTTCACGTAAAAAAATGGCTAAAATTCCAGTTGAAATTTTTTCAAAGTCCCTTAAAAGTTTTCCAATTTTTGTGCCAATTCTTCCCATTCCCATTGAAACTTTTCAAATCCCTCTCAAAATTGCTGAAATTCTGTTGAAGCTTTTAAAATTCTCTCTAGAATTTTCAAAATCCATGGCCACATGTTCACAATTTCACGTAAAAAAATGGCTAAAATGCCAGTTGAAATTTTTTCAAAGTCCCTTAAAAATTTTCCAATTTTTGTCCCAATTCTTCCCATTCCCATTGAAACTTTTCAAATCCCTCTCAAAATTGTTGACATTCTCTTGAAGCTTTTAAAATTCTCTCTAGAATTTTCAAAATCCATGTCCACATGTTTACAATTTCACGTAAAAAAAATGCTAAATTTCCAGTTGAAATTTTTTCAAAGTCCCTTAAAAAATTTCCAATTTTTGTCCCAATTCTTCCCATTCCCATTGAAACTTTTCAAATCCCTCTCAAAATTGTTGAAATTCTGTTGAAGCTTTTAAAATTCTCTCTAGAATTTTCAAAATCCACTTCAACATGTTCACAATTTCACGTAAAATTTGCTAAAATTCCAGTTGAAATTTTTTCAAAGTCCCTTAAAAATTTTCCAATTTTTGTCCCAATTCTTCCCATTCCCATTGAAACTTTTCAAATCCCTCTCAAAATTGTTGAAATTCTCTTGAAGCTTTTAAAATTCTCTCTAGAATTTTCAAAATCCATGGCCACATGTTTACAATTTCACGTCAAAAAATTGCTAAAATTCCAGTTGAAATTTTTTCAAAGTCCCTTAAAAATTTTCCAATTTTTGTCCCAATTCTTCCCATTCCCATTGAAACTTTTCAAATCCCTCTCAAAATTGTTGAAATTCTGTTGAAGCTTTTAAAATTCTCTCTAGAATTTTCAAAATCCATGGCCACATGTTGACAATTTCACGTCAAAAAATGGCTAAAATTCCAGTTGAAATTTTTTCAAAGTCCCTTAAAAATTTTCCAATTTTTGTCCCAATTCTTCCCATTCCCATTGAAACTTTTCAAATCCCTCTCAAAATTGTTGAAATTCTCTTGAAGCTTTTAAAATTCTCTCTAGAATTTTCAAAATCCATGTCCCCATGTTTACAATTTCACGTCAAAAAATGGCTAAAATTCCAGTTGAAATTTTTTCAAAGTCCCTTAAAAATTTTCCAATTTTTGTCCCAATTCTTCCCATTCCCATTGAAACTTTTCAAATCCCTCTCAAAATTGTTGAAATTCTCTTGAAGCTTTTAAAATTCTCTCTAGAATTTTCAAAATCCATGGCCACATGTTTACAATTTCACGTAAAAAAAATGCTAAATTTCCAGTTGAAATTTTTTCAAAGTCCCTTAAAAAATTTCCAATTTTTGTCCCAATTCTTCCCATTCCCATTGAAACTTTTCAAATCCCTCTCAAAATTGTTGAAATTCTGTTGAAGCTTTTAAAATTCTCTCTAGAATTTTCAAAATCCACTTCAACATGTTCACAATTTCACGTAAAATTTGCTAAAATTCCAGTTGAAATTTTTTCAAAGTCCCTTAAAAATTTTCCAATTTTTGTCCCAATTCTTCCCATTCCCATTGAAACTTTTCAAATCCCTCTCAAAATTGTTGAAATTCTCTTGAAGCTTTTAAAATTCTCTCTAGAATTTTCAAAATCCATGGCCACATGTTTACAATTTCACGTAAAAAAATTGCTAAAATTCCAGTTGAAATTTTTTCAAAGTCCCTTAAAAATTTTCCAATTTTTGTCCCAATTCTTCCCATTCCCATTGAAACTTTTCAAATCCCTCTCAAAATTGTTGAAATTCTGTTGAAGCTTTTAAAATTCTCTCTAGAATTTTCAAAATCCATGGCCACATGTTTACAATTTTACGTCAAAAAATGGCTAAAATTCCAGTTGAAATTTTTTCAAAGTCCCTGAAAAATTTTCCAATTTTTGTCCCAATTCTTCCCATTCCCATTGAAACTTTTCAAATCCCTCTCAAAATTGTTGAAATTCTCTTGAAGCTTTTAAAATTCTCTCTAGAATTTTCAAAATCCATGGCCACATGTTTACAATTTCACGTCAAAAAATGGCTAAAATTCCAGTTGAAATTTTTCAAAGTCCCTTAAAAATTTTCCAATTTTTGTCCCAATTCTTCCCATTCCCATTGAAACTTTTCAAACCCCTCTCAAAATTGTTGAAATTCTGTTGAAGCTTTTAAAATTCTCTCTAGAATTTTCAAAATCCATGGCCACATGTTTACAATTTCACGTCAAAAAATGGCTAAAATTCCAGTTGAAATTTTTTCAAAGTCCCTTAAAAATTTTCCAATTTTTGTCCCAATTCTTCCCATTCCCATTGAAACTTTTCAAATCCCTCTCAAAATTGTTGAAATTCTGTTGAAGCTTTTAAAATTCTCTCTAGAATTTTCAAAATCCATGGCCACATGTTGACAATTTCACGTCAAAAAATGGCTAAAATTCCAGTTGAAATTTTTTCAAAGTCCCTTAAAAATTTTCCAATTTTTGTCCCAATTCTTCCCATTCCCATTGAAACTTTTCAAATCCCTCTCAAAATTGTTGAAATTCTCTTGAAGCTTTTAAAATTCTCTCTAGAATTTTCAAAATCCATGTCCCCATGTTTACAATTTCACGTCAAAAAATGGCTAAAATTCCAGTTGAAATTTTTTCAAAGTCCCTTAAAAATTTTCCAATTTTTGTCCCAATTCTTCCCATTCCCATTGAAACTTTTCAAATCCCTCTCAAAATTGTTGAAATTCTCTTGAAGCTTTTAAAATTCTCTCTAGAATTTTCAAAATCCATGGCCACATGTTTACAATGTCACGTAACAAAATGGCTAAAATTCCAGTTGAAATTTTTTCAAAGTCCCTTAAAAGTTTTCCAATTTTTGTGCCAATTCTTCCCATTCCCATTGAAACTTTTCAAATCCCTCTCAAAATTGCTTGAAATTCTGTTGAAGCTTTTAAAATTCTCTCTAGAATTTTCAAAATCCATGGCCACATGTTCACAATTTCACGTAAAAAAATGGCTAAAATGCAGTTGAAATTTTTTCAAAGTCCCTTAAAAATTTTCCAATTTTTGTCCCAATTCTTCCCATTCCCATTGAAACTTTTCAAATCCCTCTCAAAATTGTTGAAATTCTGTTGAAGCTTTTAAAATTCTCTCTAGAATTTTCAAAATCCATGTCCACATGTTTACAATTTCACGTCAAAAAATTGCTAAAATTCCAGTTGAAATTTTTTCAAAGTCCCTTAAAAATTTTCCAATTTTTGTCCCAATTCTTCCCATTCCCATTGAAACTTTTCAAATCCCTCTCAAAATTGTTGAAATTCTCTTGAAGCTTTTAAAATTCTCTCTAGAATTTTCAAAATCCATGTCCACATGTTTACAATTTCACGTAAAAAAAATGCTAAATTTCCAGTTGAAATTTTTTCAAAGTCCCTTAAAAATTTTCCAATTTTTGTCCCAATTCTTCCCATTCCCATTGAAACTTTTCAAATCCCTCTCAAAATTGTTGAAATTCTGTTGAAGCTTTTAAAATTCTCTCTAGAATTTTCAAAATCCACTTCAACATGTTCACAATTTCACGTAAAATTTGCTAAAATTCCAGTTGAAATTTTTTCAAAGTCCCTTAAAAATTTTCCAATTTTTGTCCCAATTCTTCCCATTCCCATTGAAACTTTTCAAATCCCTCTCAAAATTGTTGAAATTCTCTTGAAGCTTTTAAAATTCTCTCTAGAATTTTCAAAATCCATGGCCACATGTTTACAATTTCACGTCAAAAAATGGCTAAAATTCCAGTTGAAATTTTTTCAAAGTCCCTTAAAAATTTTCCAATTTTTGTCCCAATTCTTCCCATTCCCATTGAAACTTTTCAAATCCCTCTCAAAATTGTTGAAATTCTGTTGAAGCTTTTAAAATTCTCTCTAGAATTTTCAAAATCCATGGCCATATGTTTACAATTTCACGTCAAAAAATGGCTAAAATTCCAGTTGAAATTTTTTCAAAGTCCCTTAAAAATTTTCCAATTTTTGTCCCAATTCTTCCCATTCCCATTGAAACTTTTCAAATCCCTCTCAAAATTGTTGAAATTCTCTTGAAGCTTTTAAAATTCTCTCTAGAATTTTCAAAATCCATGGCCACATGTTTACAATTTCACGTCAAAAAATGGCTAAAATTCCAGTTGAAATTTTTTCAAAGTCCCTTAAAAATTTTCCAATTTTTGTCCCAATTCTTCCCATTCCCATTGAAACTTTTCAAATCCCTCTCAAAATTGTTGAAATTCTGTTGAAGCTTTTAAAATTCTCTCTAGAATTTTCAAAATCCATGTCCACATGTTTACAATTTCACGTCAAAAAATGGCTAAAATTCCAGTTGAAATTTTTTCAAAGTCCCTTAAAAATTTTCCAATTTTTGTCCCAATTCTTCCCATTCCCATTGAAACTTTTCAAATCCCTCTCAAAATTGTTGAAATTCTCTTGAAGCTTTTAAAATTCTCTCTAGAATTTTCAAAATCCATGTCCACATGTTTACAATTTCACGTCAAAAAATGGCTAAAATTCCAGTTGAAATTTTTTCAAAGTCCCTTAAAAATTTTCCAATTTTTGTCCCAATTCTTCCCATTCCCATTGAAACTTTTCAAATCCCTCTCAAAATTGTTGAAATTCTCTTGAAGCTTTTAAAATTCTCTCTAGAATTTTCAAAATCCATGTCCACATGTTTACAATTTCACGTCAAAAAATGGCTAAAATTCCAGTTGAAATTTTTCCAAGTCCCTTAAAAATTTTCCAATTTTTGTCCCAATTCTTCCCATTCCCATTGAAACTTTTCAAATCCCTCTCAAAATTGTTGAAATTCTCTTGAAACTTTTAAAATTCTCTCTAGAATTTTCAAAATCCATGGCCACATGTTACAATTTCACGTAACAAAATGGCTAAAATTCCAGTTGAAATTTTTTCAAAGTCCCTTAAAAATTTTCCAATTTTTGTCCCAATTCTTCCCATTCCCATTGAAACTTTTCAAATCCCTCTCAAAATTGTTGAAATTCTCTTGAAGCTTTTAAAATTCTCTCTAGAATTTTCAAAATCCATGGCCACATGTTTACAATTTCACGTCAAAAAATGGCTAAAATTCCAGTTGAAATTTTTTCCAAGTCCCTTAAAAATTTCCAATTTTGTCCCAATCTTCCCATTCCCATTGAAACTTTCAAATCCCTCTCAAAATTGTTGAAATTCTCTTGAAACTTTTAAAATTCTCTCTAGAATTTTCAAAATCCATGGCCACATGTTTACAATTTCACGTAACAAAATGGCTAAAATTCCAGTTGAAATTTTTTCAAAGTCCCTTAAAAATTTTCCAATTTTTGTCCCAATTCTTCCCATTCCCATTGAAACTTTTCAAATCCCTCTCAAAATTGTTGAAATTCTCTTGAAGCTTTTAAAATTCTCTCTAGAATTTTCAAAATCCATGGCCACATGTTTACAATTTCACGTCAAAAAATGGCTAAAATTCCAGTTGAAATTTTTTCAAAGTCCCTTAAAAATTTTCCAATTTTTGTCCCAATTCTTCCCATTCCCATTGAAACTTTTCAAATCCCTCTCAAAATTGTTGAAATTCTGTTGAAGCTTTTAAAATTGTCTCTAGAATTTTCAAAATCCATGGCCACATGTTTACAATTTCACGTCAAAAAATGGCTAAAATTCCAGTTGAAATTTTTTCAAAGTCCCTTAAAAATTTTCCATTTTTGTCCCAATTCTTCCCATTCCCATTGAAACTTTTCAAATCCCTCTCAAAATTGTTGAAATTCTCTTGAAGCTTTTAAAATTCTCTCTAGAATTTTCAAAATCCATGGCCACATGTTTACAATTTCACGTCAAAAAATGGCTAAAATTCCAGTTGAAATTTTTTCAAAGTCCCTTAAAAATTTTCCAATTTTTGTCCCAATTCTTCCCATTCCCATTGAAACTTTTCAAATCCCTCTCAAAATTGTTGAAATTCTCTTGAAGCTTTTAAAATTCTCTCTAGAATTTTCAAAATCCATGGCCACATGTTTACAATTTCACGTCAAAAAATGGCTAAAATTCCAGTTGAAATTTTTTCAAAGTCCCTTAAAAATTTTCCAATTTTTGTCCCAATTCTTCCCATTCCCATTGAAACTTTTCAAATCCCTCTCAAAATTGTTGAAATTCTCTTGAAGCTTTTAAAATTCTCTCTAGAATTTTCAAAATCCATGTCCACATGTTTACAATTTCACGTCAAAAAATGGCTAAATTCCAGTTGAAATTTTTTCAAAGTCCCTTAAAAATTTTCCAATTTTTGTCCCAATTCTTCCCATTCCCATTGAAACTTTTCAAATCCCTCTCAAAATTGTTGAAATTCTCTTGAAGCTTTTAAAATTCTCTCTAGAATTTTCAAAATCCATGGCCACATGTTTACAATTTCACGTCAAAAAATGGCTAAAATTCCAGTTGAAATTTTTTCAAAGTCCCTTAAAAATTTTCCAATTTTTGTCCCAATTCTTCCCATTCCCATTGAAACTTTTCAAATCCCTCTCAAAATTGTTGAAATTCTGTTGAAGCTTTTAAAATTGTCTCTAGAATTTTCAAAATCCATGGCCACATGTTTACAATTTCACGTCAAAAATGGCTAAAATTCCAGTTGAAATTTTTTCAAAGTCCCTTAAAAATTTTCCAATTTTTGTCCCAATTCTTCCCATTCCCATTGAAACTTTTCAAATCCCTCTCAAAATTGTTGAAATTCTGTTGAAGCTTTTAAAATTGTCTCTAGAATTTTCAAAATCCATGGCCACATGTTTACAATTTCACGTCAAAAAATGGCTAAAATTCCAGTTGAAATTTTTTCAAAGTCCCTTAAAAATTTTCCAATTTTTGTCCCAATTCTTCCCATTCCCATTGAAACTTTTCAAATCCCTCTCAAAATTGTTGAAATTCTCTTGAAGCTTTTAAAATTGTCTCTAGAATTTTCAAAATCCATGGCCACATGTTTACAATTTCACGTCAAAAAATGGCTAAAATTCCAGTTGAAATTTTTTCAAAGTCCCTTAAAAATTTTCCAATTTTTGTCCCAATTCTTCCCATTCCCATTGAAACTTTTCAAATCCCTCTCAAAATTGTTGAAATTCTCTTGAAGCTTTTAAAATTCTCTCTAGAATTTTCAAAATCCATGGCCACATGTTTACAATTTCACGTCAAAAAATGGCTAAAATTCCAGTTGAAATTTTTTCAAAGTCCCTTAAAAATTTTCCAATTTTTGTCCCAATTCTTCCCATTCCCATTGAAACTTTTCAAATCCCTCTCAAAATTGTTGAAATTCTCTTGAAGCTTTTAAAATTCTCTCTAGAATTTTCAAAATCCATGTCCACATGTTTACAATTTCACATCAAAAAATGGCTAAAATTCCAGTTGAAATTTTTTCAAAGTCCCTTAAAAATTTTCCAATTTTTGTCCCAATTCTTCCCATTCCCATTGAAACTTTTCAAATCCCTCTCAAAATTGTTGAAATTCTCTTGAAGCTTTTAAAATTCTCTCTAGAATTTTCAAAATCCATGGCCACATGTTTACAATTTCACGTCAAAAAATGGCTAAAATTCCAGTTGAAATTTTTTTCAAAGTCCCTTAAAAATTTTCAATTTTTGTCCCAATTCTTCCCATTCCCATTGAAACTTTTCAAATCCCTCT
>NW_028117190.1:0-99541 GCF_964273445.1 Streptopelia decaocto | reverse complement strand
CAATTCTGAGAGGGATTTGAAAAGTTTCAATGGGAATGGGAAGAATTGGGACAAAAATTGGAAAATTTTTAAGGGACTTTGAAAAAATTTCAACTGGAATTTTAGCCATTTTTTGACGTGAAATTGTAAACATGTGGACATGGATTTTGAAAATTCTAGAGAGAATTTTAAAAGCTTCAACAGAATTTCAACAATTTTGAGAGGGATTTGAAAAGTTTCAATGGGAATGGGAAGAATTGGGACAAAAATTGGAAAATTCTTAAGGGACTTTGAAAAAATTTCAACTGGAATTTTAGCCATTTTTTGATGTGAAATTGTAAACATGTGGCCATGGATTTTGAAAATTCTAGAGAGAATTTTAAAAGCTTCAACAGAATGTCAACAATTTTGAGAGGGATTTGAAAAGTTTCAGTGGGAATGGGAAGAATTGGGACAAAAATTGGAAAATTTTTAAGGGACTTTGAAAAAGTTTCAACTGGAATTTTAGCAATTTTTTGACGTGAAATTGTAAACATGTGGACATGGATTTTGAAAATTCTAGAGAGAATTTTAAAAGCTTCAACAGAATTTCAACAATTTTGAGAGGGATTTGAAAAGTTTCAATGGGAATGGGAAGAATTGGGACAAAAATTGGAAAATTTTTAAGGGACTTTGAAAAAGTTTCAACTGGAATTTTAGCCATTTTTTGACGTGAAATTGTAAACATGTGGACATGGATTTTGAAAATTCTAGAGAGAATTTTAAAAGCTTCAACAGAATTTCAACAATTTTGAGAGGGATTTGAAAAGTTTCAATGGGAATGGGAAGAATTGGGACAAAAATTGGAAAATTTTTAAGGGACTTTGAAAAAATTTCAACTGGAATTTTAGCCATTTTTTGACGTGAAATTGTAAACATGTGGACATGGATTTTGAAAATTCTAGAGAGAATTCTAAAAGCTTCAACAGAATTTCAACAATTTTGAGAGGGATTTGAAAAGTTTCAATGGGAATGGGAAGAATTGGGACAAAAATTGGAAAATTTTTAAGGGACTTTGAAAAAATTTCAACTGGAATTTTAGCCATTTTTTGACGTGAAATTGTAAACATGTGGACATGGATTTTGAAAATTCTAGAGAGAATTTTAAAAGCTTCAACAGAATTTCAACAATTCTGAGAGGGATTTGAAAAGTTTCAATGGGAATGGGAAGAATTGGGACAAAAATTGGAAAATTTTTAAGGGACTTTGAAAAAATTTCA
The DNA here is from genome assembly GCF_964273445.1 of Streptopelia decaocto. NCBI lineage: Eukaryota > Metazoa > Chordata > Aves > Columbiformes > Columbidae > Streptopelia > Streptopelia decaocto. The sequence goes on along the minus strand of NW_028117190.1, from coordinate 98,303 downwards.
ACTGGAATTTTAGCCATTTTTTGACGTGAAATTGTAAACATGTGGACATGGATTTTGAAAATTCTAGAGAGAATTTTAAAAGCTTCAACAGAATTTCAACAATTTTGAGAGGGATTTGAAAAGTTTCAATGGGAATGGGAAGAATTGGGACAAAAATTGGAAAATTTTTAAGGGACTTTGAAAAAATTTCAACTGGAATTTTAGCCATTTTTTGACGTGAAATTGTAAACATGTGGCCATGGATTTTGAAAATTCTAGAGAGAATTTTAAAAGCTTCAACAGAATTTCAACAATTCTGAGAGGGATTTGAAAAGTTTCAATGGGAATGGGAAGAATTGGGACAAAAATTGGAAAATTTTTAAGGGACTTTGAAAAAATTTCAACTGGAATTTTAGCCATTTTTTGACGTGAAATTGTAAACATGTGGACATGGATTTTGAAAATTCTAGAGAGAATTTTAAAAGCTTCAACAGAATTTCAACAATTCTGAGAGGGATTTGAAAAGTTTCAATGGGAATGGGAAGAATTGGGACAAAAATTGGAAAATTTTTAAGGGACTTTGAAAAAATTTCAACTGGAATTTTAGCCATTTTTTGACGTGAAATTGTAAACATGTGGCCATGGATTTTGAAAATTCTAGAGAGAATTTTAAAAGCTTCAACAGAATTTCAACAATTTTGAGAGGGATTTGAAAAGTTTCAATGGGAATGGGAAGAATTGGGACAAAAATTGGAAAATTTTTAAGGGACTTTGAAAAAATTTCAACTGGAATTTTAGCCATTTTTTGACGTGAAATTGTAAACATGTGGACATGGATTTTGAAAATTCTAGAGAGAATTTTAAAAGCTTCAACAGAATTTCAACAATTCTGAGAGGGATTTGAAAAGTTTCAATGGGAATGGGAAGAATTGGGACAAAAATTGGAAAATTTTTAAGGGACTTTGAAAAAATTTCAACTGGAATTTTAGCCATTTTTTGACGTGAAATTGTAAACATGTGGACATGGATTTTGAAAATTCTAGAGAGAATTTTAAAAGCTTCAACAGAATTTCAACAATTTTGAGAGGGATTTGAAAAGTTTCAATGGGAATGGGAAGAATTGGGACAAAAATTGGAAAATTTTTAAGGGACTTTGAAAAAATTTCAAATGGAATTTTAGCCATTTTTTGACGTGAAATTGTAAACATGTGGACATGGATTTTGAAAATTCTAGAGAGAATTTTAAAAGCTTCAACAGAATTTCAACAATTCTGAGAGGGATTTGAAAAGTTTCAATGGGAATGGGAAGAATTGGGACAAAAATTGGAAAATTTTTAAGGGACTTTGAAAAAATTTCAACTGGAATTTTAGCCATTTTTTGACGTGAAATTGTAAACATGTGGACATGGATTTTGAAAATTCTAGAGAGAATTTTAAAAGCTTCAACAGAATTTCAACAATTTTGAGAGGGATTTGAAAAGTTTCAATGGGAATGGGAAGAATTGGGACAAAAATTGGAAAATTTTTAAGGGACTTTGAAAAAATTTCAACTGGAATTTTAGCCATTTTTTGATGTGAAATTGTAAACATGTGGCCATGGATTTTGAAAATTCTAGAGAGAATTTTAAAAGCTTCAACAGAATGTCAACAATTTTGAGAGGGATTTGAAAAGTTTCAGTGGGAATGGGAAGAATTGGGACAAAAATTGGAAAATTTTTAAGGGACTTTGAAAAAGTTTCAACTGGAATTTTAGCAATTTTTTGACGTGAAATTGTAAACTGTGGACATGGATTTTGAAAATTCTAGAGAGAATTTTAAAAGCTTCAACAGAATTTCAACAATTCTGAGAGGGATTTGAAAAGTTTCAATGGGAATGGGAAGAATTGGGACAAAAATTGGAAAATTTTTCAGGGACTTTGAAAAAATTTCAACTGGAATTTTAGCCATTTTTTGATGTGAAATTGTAAACATGTGGACATGGATTTTGAAAATTCTAGAGAGAATTTTAAAAGCTTCAACAGAATTTCAACAATTCTGAGAGGGATTTGAAAAGTTTCAATGGGAATGGGAAGAATTGGGACAAAAATTGGAAAATTTTTAAGGGACTTTGAAAAAATTTCAACTGGAATTTTAGCCATTTTTTGACGTGAAATTGTAAACATGTGGACATGGATTTTGAAAATTCTAGAGAGAATTTTAAAAGCTTCAACAGAATTTCAACAATTTTGAGAGGGATTTGAAAAGTTTCAATGGGAATGGGAAGAATTGGGACAAAAATTGGAAAATTTTTAAGGGACTTTGAAAAAATTTCAACTGGAATTTTAGCCATTTTTTGACGTGAAATTGTAAACATGTGGACATGGATTTTGAAAATTCTAGAGAGAATTTTAAAAGCTTCAACAGAATTTCAACAATTTTGAGAGGGATTTGAAAAGTTTCAGTGGGAATGGGAAGAATTGGGACAAAAATTGGAAAATTTTTAAGGGACTTTGAAAAAATTTCAACTGGAATTTTAGCCATTTTTTGACGTGAAATTGTAAACATGTGGACATGGATTTTGAAAATTCTAGAGAGAATTTTAAAAGCTTCAACAGAATTTCAACAATTCTGAGAGGGATTTGAAAAGTTTCAATGGGAATGGGAAGAATTGGGACAAAAATTGGAAAATTTTTAAGGGACTTTGAAAAAATTTCAACTGGAATTTTAGCCATTTTTTGACGTGAAATTGTAAACATGTGGACATGGATTTTGAAAATTCTAGAGAGAATTTTAAAAGCTTCAACAGAATTTCAACAATTCTGAGAGGGATTTGAAAAGTTTCAATGGGAATGGGAAGAATTGGGACAAAAATTGGAAAATTTTTAAGGGACTTTGAAAAAATTTCAACTGGAATTTTAGCCATTTTTTGACGTGAAATTGTAAACATGTGGACATGGATTTTGAAAATTCTAGAGAGAATTTTAAAAGCTTCAACAGAATTTCAACAATTTTGAGAGGGATTTGAAAAGTTTCAATGGGAATGGGAAGAATTGGGACAAAAATTGGAAAATTTTTAAGGGACTTTGAAAAAATTTCAACTGGAATTTTAGCCATTTTTTGATGTGAAATTGTAAACATGTGGCCATGGATTTTGAAAATTCTAGAGAGAATTTTAAAAGCTTCAACAGAATGTCAACAATTTTGAGAGGGATTTGAAAAGTTTCAGTGGGAATGGGAAGAATTGGGACAAAAATTGGAAAATTTTTAAGGGACTTTGAAAAAGTTTCAACTGGAATTTTAGCAATTTTTTGACGTGAAATTGTAAACATGTGGACATGGATTTTGAAAATTCTAGAGAGAATTTTAAAAGCTTCAACAGAATTTCAACAATTCTGAGAGGGATTTGAAAAGTTTCAATGGGAATGGGAAGAATTGGGACAAAAATGGGAAAATTTTTCAGGGACTTTGAAAAAATTTCAACTGGAATTTTAGCCATTTTTTATGTGAAATTGTAAACATGTGGACATGGATTTTGAAAATTCTAGAGAGAATTTTAAAAGCTTCAACAGAATTTCAACAATTCTGAGAGGGATTTGAAAAGTTTCAATGGGAATGGGAAGAATTGGGACAAAAATTGGAAAATTTTTAAGGGACTTTGAAAAAATTTCAACTGGAATTTTAGCCATTTTTTGACGTGAAATTGTAAACATGTGGACATGGATTTTGAAAATTCTAGAGAGAATTTTAAAAGCTTCAACAGAATTTCAACAATTTTGAGAGGGATTTGAAAAGTTTCAATGGGAATGGGAAGAATTGGGACAAAAATTGGAAAATTTTTAAGGGACTTTGAAAAAATTTCAACTGGAATTTTAGCCATTTTTTGACGTGAAATTGTAAACATGTGGACATGGATTTTGAAAATTCTAGAGAGAATTTTAAAAGCTTCAACAGAATTTCAACAATTTTGAGAGGGATTTGAAAAGTTTCAGTGGGAATGGGAAGAATTGGGACAAAAATTGGAAAATTTTTAAGGGACTTTGAAAAAATTTCAACTGGAATTTTAGCCATTTTTTGACGTGAAATTGTAAACATGTGGACATGGATTTTGAAAATTCTAGAGAGAATTTTAAAAGCTTCAACAGAATTTCAACAATTCTGAGAGGGATTTGAAAAGTTTCAATGGGAATGGGAAGAATTGGGACAAAAATTGGAAAATTTTTCAGGGACTTTGAAAAAATTTCAACTGGAATTTTAGCCATTTTTTGACGTGAAATTGTAAACACGTGGACATGGATTTTGAAAATTCTAGAGAGAATTTTAAAAGCTTCAACAGAATTTCAACAATTCTGAGAGGGATTTGAAAAGTTTCAATGGGAATGGGAAGAATTGGGACAAAAATTGGAAAATTTTTAAGGGACTTTGAAAAAATTTCAACTGGAATTTTAGCCATTTTTTGATGTGAAATTGTAAACATGTGGCCATGGATTTTGAAAATTCTAGAGAGAATTTTAAAAGCTTCAACAGAATGTCAACAATTTTGAGAGGGATTTGAAAAGTTTCAGTGGGAATGGCAAGAATTGGGACAAAAATTGGAAAATTTTTAAGGGACTTTGAAAAAGTTTCAACTGGAATTTTAGCAATTTTTTGACGTGAAATTGTAAACATGTGGACATGGATTTTGAAAATTCTAGAGAGAATTTTAAAAGCTTCAACAGAATTTCAACAATTCTGAGAGGGATTTGAAAAGTTTCAATGGGAATGGGAAGAATTGGGACAAAAATGGGAAAATTTTTAAGGGACTTTGAAAAAATTTCAACTGGAATTTTAGCCATTTTTTGACGTGAAATTGTAAACATGTGGACATGGATTTTGAAAATTCTAGAGAGAATTTTAAAAGCTTCAAGAGAATTTCAACAATGTTGAGAGGGATTTGAAAAGTTTCAATGGGAATGGGAAGAATTGGGACAAAAATTGGAAAATTTTTAAGGGACTTTGAAAAAATTTCAACTGGAATTTTAGCCATTTTTTGACGTGAAATTGTAAACATGTGGACATGGATTTTGAAAATTCTAGAGAGAATTTTAAAAGCTTCAACAGAATTTCAACAATTTTGAGAGGGATTTGAAAAGTTTCAATGGGAATGGGAAGAATTGGGACAAAAATTGGAAAATTTTTAAGGGACTTTGAAAAAGTTTCAACTGGAATTTTAGCCATTTTTTGACGTGAAATTGTAAACATGTGGACATGGATTTTGAAAATTCTAGAGAGAATTTTAAAAGCTTCAACAGAATTTCAACAATTCTGAGATGGATTTGAAAAGTTTCAATGGGAATGGGAAGAATTGGGACAAAAATTGGAAAATTTTTCAGGGACTTTGAAAAAATTTCAACTGGAATTTTAGCCATTTTTTGACGTGAAATTGTAAACACGTGGACATGGATTTTGAAAATTCTAGAGAGAATTTTAAAAGCTTCAACAGAATTTCAACAATTCTGAGAGGGATTTGAAAAGTTTCAATGGGAATGGGAAGAATTGGGACAAAAATTGGAAAATTTTTAAGGGACTTTGAAAAAATTTCAACTGGAATTTTAGCCATTTTTTGATGTGAAATTGTAAACATGTGGCCATGGATTTTGAAAATTCTAGAGAGAATTTTAAAAGCTTCAACAGAATGTCAACAATTTTGAGAGGGATTTGAAAAGTTTCAGTGGGAATGGGAAGAATTGGGACAAAAATTGGAAAATTTTTAAGGGACTTTGAAAAAGTTTCAACTGGAATTTTAGCAATTTTTTGACGTGAAATTGTAAACATGTGGACATGGATTTTGAAAATTCTAGAGAGAATTTTAAAAGCTTCAACAGAATTTCAACAATTCTGAGAGGGATTTGAAAAGTTTCAATGGGAATGGGAAGAATTGGGACAAAAATGGGAAAATTTTTCAGGGACTTTGAAAAAATTTCAACTGGAATTTTAGCCATTTTTTGACGTGAAATTGTAAACATGTGGACATGGATTTTGAAAATTCTAGAGAGAATTTTAAAAGCTTCAACAGAATTTCAACAATTCTGAGAGGGATTTGAAAAGTTTCAATGGGAATGGGAAGAATTGGGACAAAAATTGGAAAATTTTTAAGGGACTTTGAAAAAATTTCAACTGGAATTTTAGCCATTTTTTGACGTGAAATTGTAAACATGTGGACATGGATTTTGAAAATTCTAGAGAGAATTCTAAAAGCTTCAACAGAATTTCAACAATTTTGAGAGGGATTTGAAAAGTTTCAATGGGAATGGGAAGAATTGGGACAAAAATTGGAAAATATTTAAGGGACTTTGAAAAAATTTCAACTGGAATTTTAGCCATTTTTTGACGTGAAATTGTAAACATGTGGACATGGATTTTGAAAATTCTAGAGAGAATTTTAAAAGCTTCAACAGAATTTCAACAATTTTGAGAGGGATTTGAAAAGTTTCAGTGGGAATGGGAAGAATTGGGACAAAAATTGGAAAATTTTTAAGGGACTTTGAAAAAATTTCAACTGGAATTTTAGCCATTTTTTGACGTGAAATTGTAAACATGTGGACATGGATTTTGAAAATTCTAGAGAGAATTTTAAAAGCTTCAACAGTATTTCAACAATTCTGAGAGGGATTTGAAAAGTTTCAATGGGAATGGGAAGAATTGGGACAAAAATTGGAAAATTTTGAAGGGACTTTGAAAAAATTTCAACTGGAATTTTAGCCATTTTTTGACGTGAAATTGTAAACATGTGGACATGGATTTTGAAAATTCTAGAGAGAATTTTAAAAGCTTCAACAGAATTTCAACAATTTTGAGAGGGATTTGAAAAGTTTCAATGGGAATGGGAAGAATTGGGACAAAAATTGGAAAATTTTTAAGGGACTTTGAAAAAATTTCAACTGGAATTTTAGCCATTTTTTGATGTGAAATTGTAAACATGTGGCCATGGATTTTGAAAATTCTAGAGAGAATTTTAAAAGCTTCAACAGAATGTCAACAATTTTGAGGGGATTTGAAAAGTTTCAGTGGGAATGGGAAGAATTGGGACAAAAATTGGAAAATTTTTAAGGGACTTTGAAAAAGTTTCAACTGGAATTTTAGCAATTTTTTGACGTGAAATTGTAAACATGTGGACATGGATTTTGAAAATTCTAGAGAGAATTTTAAAAGCTTCAACAGAATTTCAACAATTCTGAGAGGGATTTGAAAAGTTTCAATGGGAATGGGAAGAATTGGGACAAAAATTGGAAAATTTTTCAGGGACTTTGAAAAAATTTCAACTGGAATTTTAGCCATTTTTTGACGTGAAATTGTAAACATGTGGACATGGATTTTGAAAATTCTAGAGAGAATTTTAAAAGCTTCAACAGAATTTCAACAATTCTGAGAGGGATTTGAAAAGTTTCAATGGGAATGGGAAGAATTGGGACAAAAAATGGAAAATTTTTAAGGGACTTTGAAAAAATTTCAACTGGAATTTTAGCCATTTTTTGACGTGGAATTGTAAACATGTGGACATGGATTTTGAAAATTCTAGAGAGAATTTTAAAAGCTTCAACAGAATTTCAACAATTTTGAGAGGGATTTGAAAAGTTTCAGTGGGAATGGGAAGAATTGGGACAAAAATTGGAAAATTTTGAAGGGACTTTGAAAAAATTTCAACTGGAATTTTAGCCATTTTTTTATGTGAAATTGTAAACATGTGGACATGGATTTTGAAAATTCTAGAGAGAATTTTAAAAGCTTCAACAGAATTTCAACAATTCTGAGAGGGATTTGAAAAGTTTCAATGGGAATGGGAAGAATTGGGACAAAAATTGGAAAATTTTTAAGGGACTTTGAAAAAATTTCAACTGGAATTTTAGCCATTTTTTTATGTGAAATTGTAAACATGTGGACATGGATTTTGAAAATTCTAGAGAGAATTTTAAAAGCTTCAACAGAATTTCAACAATTCTGAGAGGGATTTGAAAAGTTTCAATGGGAATGGGAAGAATTGGGACAAAAATTGGAAAATTTTGAAGGGACTTTGAAAAAATTTCAACTGGAATTTTAGCCATTTTTTGACGTGAAATTGTAAACATGTGGCCATGGATTTTGAAAATTCTAGAGAGAATTTTAAAAGCTTCAACAGAATTTCAACAATTCTGAGAGGGATTTGAAAAGTTTCAATGGGAATGGGAAGAATTGGGACAAAAATTGGAAAATTTTTAAGGGACTTTGAAAAAATTTCAACTGGAATTTTAGCCATTTTTTGACGTGAAATTGTAAACATGTGGACATGGATTTTGAAAATTCTAGAGAGAATTTTAAAAGCTTCAACAGAATTTCAACAATTTTGAGAGGGATTTGAAAAGTTTCAATGGGAATGGGAAGAATTGGGACAAAAATTGGAAAATTTTTAAGGGACTTTGAAAAAATTTCAACTGGAATTTTAGCCATTTTTTATGTGAAATTGTAAACATGTGGACATGGATTTTGAAAATTCTAGAGAGAATTCTAAAAGCTTCAACAGAATTTCAACAATTCTGAGAGGGATTTGAAAAGTTTCAATGGGAATGGGAAGAATTGGGACAAAAATTGGAAAATTTTTAAGGGACTTTGAAAAAGTTTCAACTGGAATTTTAGCCATTTTTTGACGTGGAATTGTAAACATGTGGACATGGATTTTGAAAATTCTAGAGAGAATTTTAAAAGCTTCAAGAGAATTTCAACAATTTTGAGAGGGATTTGAAAAGTTTCAATGGGAATGGGAAGAATTGGGACAAAAATTGGAAAATTTTTCAGGGACTTTGAAAAAATTTCAACTGGAATTTTAGCCATTTTTTGACGTGGAATTGTAAACATGTGGACATGGATTTTGAAAATTCTAGAGAGAATTTTAAAAGCTTCAACAGAATTTCAACAATTTTGAGAGGGATTTGAAAAGTTTCAATGGGAATGGGAAGAATTGGGACAAAAATTGGAAAATTTTTAAGGGACTTTGAAAAAGTTTCAAATGGAATTTTAGCCATTTTTTGACGTGAAATTGTAAACATGTGGACATGGATTTTGAAAATTCTAGGGAGAATTTTAAAAGCTTCAACAGAATTTCAACAATTTTGAGAGGGATTTGAAAAGTTTCAATGGGAATGGGAAGAATTGGGACAAAAATTGGAAAATTTTTAAGGGACTTTGAAAAAATTTCAACTGGAATTTTAGCCATTTTTTATGTGAAATTGTAAACATGTGGACATGGATTTTGAAAATTCTAGAGAGAATTTTAAAAGCTTCAACAGAATTTCAACAATTCTGAGAGGGATTTGAAAAGTTTCAATGGGAATGGGAAGAATTGGGACAAAAATTGGAAAATTTTTAAGGGACTTTGAAAAAATTTCAACTGGAATGTTAGCCATTTTTTGACGTGAAATTGTAAACATGTGGACATGGATTTTGAAAATTCTAGAGAGAATTTTAAAAGCTTCAACAGAATTTCAACAATTCTGAGAGGGATTTGAAAAGTTTCAGTGGGAATGGGAAGAATTGGGACAAAAATTGAAAATTTTTAAGGGACTTTGAAAAAATTTCAACTGGAATTTTAGCCATTTTTTGACGTGAAATTGTAAACATGTGGACATGGATTTTGAAAATTCTAGAGAGAATTTTAAAAGCTTCAACAGAATTTCAACAATTTTGAGAGGGATTTGAAAAGTTTCAATGGGAATGGGAAGAATTGGGACAAAAATTGGAAAATTTTTAAGGGACTTTGAAAAAATTTCAACTGGAATTTTAGCCATTTTTTGATGTGAAATTGTAAACATGTGGCCATGGATTTTGAAAATTCTAGAGAGAATTTTAAAAGCTTCAACAGAATGTCAACAATTTTGAGAGGGATTTGAAAAGTTTCAGTGGGAATGGGAAGAATTGGGACAAAAATTGGAAAATTTTTAAGGGATTTTGAAAAAGTTTCAACTGGAATTTTAGCAATTTTTTGACGTGAAATTGTAAACATGTAGACATGGATTTTGAAAATTCTAGAGAGAATTTTAAAAGCTTCAACAGAATTTCAACAATTTTGAGAGGATTTGAAAAGTTTCAATGGGAATGGGAAGAATTGGGACAAAAATTGGAAAATTTTTCAGGGACTTTGAAAAAATTTCAACTGGAATTTTAGCCATTTTTTGACGTGAAATTGTAAACATGTGGACATGGATTTTGAAAATTCTAGAGAGAATTTTAAAAGCTTCAAGAGAATTTCAACAATTTTGAGAGGGATTTGAAAAGTTTCAATGGGAATGGGAAGAATTGGGACAAAAATTGGAAAATTTTTAAGGGACTTTGAAAAAATTTCAACTGGAATTTTAGCCATTTTTTGACGTGGAATTGTAAACATGTGGACATGGATTTTGAAAATTCTAGAGAGAATTTTAAAAGCTTCAACAGAATTTCAACAATTTTGAGAGGGATTTGAAAAGTTTCAATGGGAATGGGAAGAATTGGGACAAAAATGGGAAAATTTTTAAGGGACTTTGAAAAAGTTTCAACTGGAATTTTAGCCATTTTTTTACGTGAAATTGTAAACATGTGGACATGGATTTTGAAAATTCTAGAGAGAATTTTAAAAGCTTCAACAGAATTTCAACAATTCTGAGAGGGATTTGAAAAGTTTCAATGGGAATGGGAAGAATTGGGACAAAAATTGGAAAATTTTTAAGGGACTTTGAAAAAATTTCAACTGGAATTTTAGCCATTTTTTGACGTGAAATTGTAAACATGTGGACATGGATTTTGAAAATTCTAGAGAGAATTTTAAAAGCTTCAACAGAATTTCAACAATTCTGAGAGGGATTTGAAAAGTTTCAATGGGAATGGGAAGAATTGGGACAAAAATTGGAAAATTTTTAAGGGACTTTGAAAAAATTTCAAATGGAATTTTAGCCATTTTTTGACATGAAATTGTAAACATGTGGACATGGATTTTGAAAATTCTAGAGAGAATTTTAAAAGCTTCAACAGAATTTCAACAATTTTGAGAGGGATTTGAAAAGTTTCAATGGGAATGGGAAGAATTGGGACAAAAATTGGAAAATTTTTAAGGGACTTAGAAAAAATTTCAACTGGAATTTTAGCCATTTTTTGACGTGAAATTGTAAACATGTGGACATGGATTTTGAAAATTCTAGAGAGAATTCTAAAAGCTTCAACAGAATTTCAACAATTTTGAGAGGGATTTGAAAAGTTTCAGTGGGAATGGGAAGAATTGGGACAAAAATTGGAAAATTTTTAAGGGACTTTGAAAAAGTTTCAACTGGAATTTTAGCCATTTTTTGACGTGAAATTGTAAACATGTGGACATGGATTTTGAAAATTCTAGAGAGAATTTTAAAAGCTTCAACAGAATTTCAACAATTCTGAGAGGGATTTGAAAAGTTTCAATGGGAATGGGAAGAATTGGGACAAAAATTGGAAAATTTTTAAGGGACTTTGAAAAAATTTCAACTGGAATTTTAGCCATTTTTTGACGTGGAATTGTAAACATGTGGACATGGATTTTGAAAATTCTAGAGAGAATTTTAAAAGCTTCAACAGAATTTCAACAATTTTGAGAGGGATTTGAAAAGTTTCAATGGGAATGGGAAGAATTGGGACAAAAATGGGAAAATTTTTAAGGGACTTTGAAAAAGTTTCAACTGGAATTTTAGCCATTTTTTTACGTGAAATTGTAAACATGTGGACATGGATTTTGAAAATTCTAGAGAGAATTTTAAAAGCTTCAACAGAATTTCAACAATTCTGAGAGGGATTTGAAAAGTTTCAATGGGAATGGGAAGAATTGGGACAAAAATTGGAAAATTTTTAAGGGACTTTGAAAAAATTTCAACTGGAATTTTAGCCATTTTTTGACGTGGAATTGTAAACATGTGGACATGGATTTTGAAAATTCTAGAGAGAATTTTAAAAGCTTCAACAGAATTTCAACAATTCTGAGAGGGATTTGAAAAGTTTCAATGGGAATGGGAAGAATTGGGACAAAAATTGGAAAATTTTTAAGGGACTTTGAAAAAATTTCAACTGGAATTTTAGCCATTTTTTGACGTGAAATTGTAAACATGTGGACATGGATTTTGAAAATTCTAGAGAGAATTCTAAAAGCTTCAACAGAATTTCAACAATTTTGAGAGGGATTTGAAAAGTTTCAGTGGGAATGGGAAGAATTGGGACAAAAATTGGAAAATTTTTAAGGGACTTTGAAAAAGTTTCAACTGGAATTTTAGCCATTTTTTGACGTGAAATTGTAAACATGTGGACATGGATTTTGAAAATTCTAGAGAGAATTTTAAAAGCTTCAACAGAATTTCAACAATTCTGAGAGGGATTTGAAAAGTTTCAATGGGAATGGGAAGAATTGGGACAAAAATTGGAAAATTTTTAAGGGACTTTGAAAAAATTTCAACTGGAATTTTAGCCATTTTTTGACGTGAAATTGTAAACACGTGGACATGGATTTTGAAAATTCTAGAGAGAATTTTAAAAGCTTCAACAGAATTTCAACAATTCTGAGAGGGATTTGAAAAGTTTCAATGGGAATGGGAAGAATTGGGACAAAAATTGGAAAATTTTTAAGGGACTTTGAAAAAATTTCAACTGGAATTTTAGCCATTTTTTTACGTGAAATTGTAAACATGTGGACATGGATTTTGAAAATTCTAGAGAGAATTTTAAAAGCTTCAACAGAATTTCAACAATTTTGAGAGGGATTTGAAAAGTTTCAGTGGGAATGGGAAGAATTGGGACAAAAATTGGAAAATTTGAAGGGACTTTGAAAAAGTTTCAACTGGAATTTTAGCAATTTTTTGACGTGAAATTGTAAACATGTGGACATGGATTTTGAAAATTCTAGAGAGAATTTTAAAAGCTTCAACAGAATTTCAACAATTCTGAGAGGGATTTGAAAAGTTTCAATGGGAATGGGAAGAATTGGGACAAAAATTGGAAAATTTTTAAGGGACTTTGAAAAAATTTCAACTGGAATTTTAGCCATTTTTTGACGTGAAATTGTAAACATGTGGACATGGATTTTGAAAATTCTAGAGAGAATTTTAAAAGCTTCAAGAGAATTTCAACAATTTTGAGAGGGATTTGAAAAGTTTCAATGGGAATGGGAAGAATTGGGACAAAAATTGGAAAATTTTTAAGGGACTTTGAAAAAATTTCAAATGGAATTTTAGCCATTTTTTGACGTGAAATTGTAAACATGTGGACATGGATTTTGAAAATTCTAGAGAGAATTTTAAAAGCTTCAACAGAATTTCAACAATTTTGAGAGGGATTTGAAAAGTTTCAATGGGAATGGGAAGAATTGGGACAAAAATTGGAAAATTTTTAAGGGACTTTGAAAAAATTTCAACTGGAATTTTAGCCATTTTTTGACGTGAAATTGTAAACATGTGGACATGGATTTTGAAAATTCTAGAGAGAATTTTAAAAGCTTCAACAGAATTTCAACAATTCTGAGAGGGATTTGAAAGTTTCAATGGGAATGGGAAGAATTGGGACAAAAATTGGAAAATTTTTAAGGGACTTTGAAAAAATTTCAACTGGAATTTTAGCCATTTTTTGACGTGAAATTGTAAACATGTGGACATGGATTTTGAAAATTCTAGAGAGAATTTTAAAAGCTTCAACAGAATTTCAACAATTTTGAGAGGGATTTGAAAAGTTTCAATGGGAATGGGAAGAATTGGGACAAAAATTGGAAAATTTTTAAGGGACTTTGAAAAAGTTTCAACTGGAATTTTAGCCATTTTTTGACGAGAAATTGTAAACATGTGGACATGGATTTTGAAAATTCTAGAGAGAATTTTAAAAGCTTCAACAGAATTTCAACAATTCTGAGAGGGATTTGAAAAGTTTCAATGGGAATGGGAAGAATTGGGACAAAAATTGGAAAATTTTGAAGGGACTTTGAAAAAATTTCAACTGGAATTTTAGCCATTTTTTGACGTGAAATTGTAAACATGTGGACATGGATTTTGAAAATTCTAGAGAGAATTTTAAAAGCTTCAACAGAATTTCAACAATTTTGAGAGGGATTTGAAAAGTTTCAATGGGAATGGGAAGAATTGGGACAAAAATTGGAAAATTTTTAAGGGACTTTGAAAAAATTTCAACTGGAATTTTAGCCATTTTTTGACGTGAAATTGTAAACATGTGGACATGGATTTTGAAAATTCTAGAGAGAATTTTAAAAGCTTTAACAGAATTTCAACAATTCTGAGAGGGATTTGAAAAGTTTCAATGGGAATGGGAAGAATTGGGACAAAAATTGGAAAATTTTTAAGGGACTTTGAAAAAACTTCAACTGGAATTTTAGCCATTTTTTGACGTGAAATTGTAAACATGTGGCCATGGATTTTGAAAATTCTAGAGAGAATTTTAAAAGCTTCAACAGAATTTCAACAATTCTGAGAGGGATTTGAAAAGTTTCAATGGGAATGGTAAGAATTGGGACAAAAATTGGAAAATTTTTAAGGGACTTTGAAAAAATTTCAAATGGAATTTTAGCCATTTTTTGACGTGAAATTGTAAACCTGTGGACATGGATTTTGAAAATTCTAGAGAGAATTTTAAAAGCTTCAACAGAATTTCAACAATTTTGAGAGGGATTTGAAAAGTTTCAATGGGAATGGGAAGAATTGGGACAAAAATTGGAAAATTTTTAAGGGACTTTGAAAAAATTTCAACTGGAATTTTAGCCATTTTTTGACGTGAAATTGTAAACATGTGGACATGGATTTTGAAAATTCTAGAGAGAATTTTAAAAGCTTCAACAGAATTTCAACAATTTTGAGAGAGATTTGAAAAGTTTCAATGGGAATGGGAAGAATTGGGACAAAAATTGGAAAATTTTTAAGGGACTTTGAAAAAATTTCAACTGGAATTTTAGCCATTTTTTGACGTGAAATTGTAAACATGTGGACATGGATTTTGAAAATTCTAGAGAGAATTTTAAAAGCTTCAACAGAATTTCAACAATGTTGAGAGGGATTTGAAAAGTTTCAATGGGAATGGGAAGAATTGGGACAAAAATTGGAAAATTTTTAAGGGACTTTGAAAAAGTTTCAACTGGAATTTTAGCAATTTTTTGACGTGAAATTGTAAACATGTGGACATGGATTTTGAAAATTCTAGAGAGAATTCTAAAAGCTTCAACAGAATTTCAACAATTTTGAGAGGGATTTGAAAAGTTTCAATGGGAATGGGAAGAATTGGGACAAAAATTGGAAAATTTTTAAGGGACTTTGAAAAAATTTCAACTGGAATTTTAGCCATTTTTTGACATGAAATTGTAAACATGTGGACATGGATTTTGAAAATTCTAGAGAGAATTTTAAAAGCTTCAACAGAATTTCAACAATTCTGAGAGGGATTTGAAAAGTTTCAATGGGAATGGGAAGAATTGGGACAAAAATTGGAAAATTTTTAAGGGACTTTGAAAAAATTTCAACTGGAATTTTAGCCATTTTTTGACGTGAAATTGTAAACATGTGGACATGGATTTTGAAAATTCTAGAGAGAATTTTAAAAGCTTCAACAGAATTTCAACAATTCTGAGAGGGATTTGAAAAGTTTCAATGGGAATGGTAAGAATTGGGACAAAAATTGGAAAATTTTTAAGGGACTTTGAAAAAATTTCAAATGGAATTTTAGCCATTTTTTGACGTGAAATTGTAAACCTGTGGACATGGATTTTGAAAATTCTAGAGAGAATTCTAAAAGCTTCAACAGAATTTCAACAATTCTGAGAGGGATTTGAAAAGTTTCAATGGGAATGGGAAGAATTGGGACAAAAATTGGAAAATTTTTAAGGGACTTTGAAAAAATTTCAACTGGAATTTTAGCCATTTTTTGACGTGAAATTGTAAACATGTGGACATGGATTTTGAAAATTCTAGAGAGAATTTTAAAAGCTTCAACAGAATTTCAACAATTTTGAGAGGGATTTGAAAAGTTTCAATGGGAATGGGAAGAATTGGGACAAAAATTGGAAAATTTTTAAGGGACTTTGAAAAAGTTTCAACTGGAATTTTAGCCATTTTTTGATGAGAAATTGTAAACATGTGGACATGGATTTTGAAAATTCTAGAGAGAATTTTAAAAGCTTCAACAGAATTTCAACAATTCTGAGAGGGATTTGAAAAGTTTCAATGGGAATGGGAAGAATTGGGACAAAAATTGGAAAATTTTGAAGGGACTTTGAAAAAATTTCAACTGGAATTTTAGCCATTTTTTGACGTGAAATTGTAAACATGTGGACATGGATTTTGAAAATTCTAGAGAGAATTTTAAAAGCTTCAACAGAATTTCAACAATTTTGAGAGGGATTTGAAAAGTTTCAATGGGAATGGGAAGAATTGGGACAAAAATTGGAAAATTTTTAAGGGACTTTGAAAAATTTTCAACTGGAATTTTAGCCATTTTTTGACGTGAAATTGTAAACATGTGGACATGGATTTTGAAAATTCTAGAGAGAATTTTAAAAGCTTTAACAGAATTTCAACAATTCTGAGAGGGATTTGAAAAGTTTCAATGGGAATGGGAAGAATTGGGACAAAAATTGGAAAATTTTTAAGGGACTTTGAAAAAACTTCAACTGGAATTTTAGCCATTTTTTGACGTGAAATTGTAAACATGTGGCCATGGATTTTGAAAATTCTAGAGAGAATTTTAAAAGCTTCAACAGAATTTCAACAATTCTGAGAGGGATTTGAAAAGTTTCAATGGGAATGGTAAGAATTGGGACAAAAATTGGAAAATTTTTAAGGGACTTTGAAAAAATTTCAAATGGAATTTTAGCCATTTTTTGACGTGAAATTGTAAACATGTGGACATGGATTTTGAAAATTCTAGAGAGAATTTTAAAAGCTTCAACAGAATTTCAACAATTTTGAGAGGGATTTGAAAAGTTTCAATGGGAATGGGAAGAATTGGGACAAAAATTGGAAAATTTTTAAGGGACTTTGAAAAAATTTCAACTGGAATTTTAGCCATTTTTTGACGTGAAATTGTAAACATGTGGACATGGATTTTGAAAATTCTAGAGAGAATTTTAAAAGCTTCAACAGAATTTCAACAATTCTGAGAGAGATTTGAAAAGTTTCAATGGGAATGGGAAGAATTGGGACAAAAATTGGAAAATTTTTAAGGGACTTTGAAAAAATTTCAACTGGAATTTTAGCCATTTTTTTATGTGAAATTGTAAACATGTGGCCATGGATTTTGAAAATTCTAGAGAGAATTCTAAAAGCTTCAACAGAATTTCAACAATTCTGAGAGGGATTTGAAAAGTTTCAATGGGAATGGGAAGAATTGGGACAAAAATTGGAAAATTTTTAAGGGACTTTGAAAAAATTTCAACTGGAATTTTAGCAATTTTTTGACATGGAATTGTAAACATGTGGACATGGATTTTGAAAATTCTAGAGAGAATTTTAAAAGCTTCAACAGAATTTCAACAATTTTGAGAGGGATTTGAAAAGTTTCAATGGGAATGGGAAGAATTGGGACAAAAATTGGAAAATTTTTAAGGGACTTTGAAAAAGTTTCAACTGGAAGTTTAGCCATTTTTTGACGAGAAATTGTAAACATGTGGACATGGATTTTGAAAATTCTAGAGAGAATTTTAAAAGCTTCAACAGAATTTCAACAATTCTGAGAGGGATTTGAAAAGTTTCAATGGGAATGGGAAGAATTGGGACAAAAATTGGAAAATTTTGAAGGGACTTTGAAAAAATTTCAACTGGAATTTTAGCCATTTTTTGACGTGAAATTGTAAACATGTGGACATGGATTTTGAAAATTCTAGAGAGAATTTTAAAAGCTTCAACAGAATTTCAACAATTTTGAGAGGGATTTGAAAAGTTTCAATGGGAATGGGAAGAATTGGGACAAAAATTGGAAAATTTTTAAGGGACTTTGAAAAATTTTCAACTGGAATTTTAGCCATTTTTTGACGTGAAATTGTAAACATGTGGACATGGATTTTGAAAATTCTAGAGAGAATTTTAAAAGCTTTAACAGAATTTCAACAATTCTGAGAGGGATTTGAAAAGTTTCAATGGGAATGGGAAGAATTGGGACAAAAATTGGAAAATTTTTAAGGGACTTTGAAAAAACTTCAACTGGAATTTTAGCCATTTTTTGACGTGAAATTGTAAACATGTGGCCATGGATTTTGAAAATTCTAGAGAGAATTTTAAAAGCTTCAACAGAATTTCAACAATTCTGAGAGGGATTTGAAAAGTTTCAATGGGAATGGTAAGAATTGGGACAAAAATTGGAAAATTTTTAAGGGACTTTGAAAAAATTTCAAATGGAATTTTAGCCATTTTTTGACGTGAAATTGTAAACATGTGGACATGGATTTTGAAAATTCTAGAGAGAATTTTAAAAGCTTCAACAGAATTTCAACAATTTTGAGAGGGATTTGAAAAGTTTCAATGGGAATGGGAAGAATTGGGACAAAAATTGGAAAATTTTTAAGGGACTTTGAAAAAATTTCAACTGGAATTTTAGCCATTTTTTGATGTGAAATTGTAAACATGTGGACATGGATTTTGAAAATTCTAGAGAGAATTTTAAAAGCTTCAACAGAATTTCAACAATTCTGAGAGGGATTTGAAAAGTTTCAATGGGAATGGGAAGAATTGGGACAAAAATTGGAAAATTTTGAAGGGACTTTGAAAAAATTTCAACTGGAATTTTAGCCATTTTTTGACGTGAAATTGTAAACATGTGGCCATGGATTTTGAAAATTCTAGAGAGAATTCTAAAAGCTTCAACAGAATTTCAACAATTCTGAGAGGGATTTGAAAAGTTTCAATGGGAATGGGAAGAATTGGGACAAAAATTGGAAAATTTTTAAGGGACTTTGAAAAAATTTCAACTGGAATTTTAGCAATTTTTTGTCGTGAAATTGTAAACATGTGGACATGGATTTTGAAAATTCTAGAGAGAATTTTAAAAGCTTCAACAGAATTTCAACAATTTTGAGAGGGATTTGAAAAGTTTCAATGGGAATGGGAAGAATTGGGACAAAAATTGGAAAATTTTTAAGGGACTTTGAAAAAATTTCAACTGGAATTTTAGCCATTTTTTGACATGAAATTGTAAACATGTGGACATGGATTTTGAAAATTCTAGAGAGAATTTTAAAAGCTTCAACAGAATTTCAACAATTCTGAGAGGGATTTGAAAAGTTTCAATGGGAATGGGAAGAATTGGGACAAAAATTGGAAAATTTTTAAGGGACTTTGAAAAAATTTCAACTGGAATTTTAGCCATTTTTTGACGTGAAATTGTAAACATGTGGACATGGATTTTGAAAATTCTAGAGAGAATTCTAAAAGCTTCAACAGAATTTCAACAATTCTGAGAGGGATTTGAAAAGTTTCAGTGGGAATGGGAAGAATTGGGACAAAAATTGGAAAATTTTTCAGGGACTTTGAAAAAGTTTCAACTGGAACTTTAGCCATTTTTTGACGTGAAATTGTAAACATGTGGACATGGATTTTGAAAATTCTAGAGAGAATTTTAAAAGCTTCAACAGAATTTCAACAATTTTGAGAGGGATTTGAAAAGTTTCAATGGGAATGGGAAGAATTGGGACAAAAATTGGAAAATTTTTAAGGGACTTTGAAAAAATTTCAACTGGAATTTTAGCCATTTTTTTATGTGAAATTGTAAACATGTGGACATGGATTTTGAAAATTCTAGAGAGAATTTTAAAAGCTTCAACAGAATTTCAACAATTCTGAGAGGGATTTGAAAAGTTTCAATGGGAATGGGAAGAATTGGGACAAAAATTGGAAAATTTTTCAGGGACTTTGAAAAAATTTCAACTGGAATTTTAGCCATTTTTTGACGTGAAATTGTAAACATGTGGACATGGATTTTGAAAATTCTAGAGAGAATTTTAAAAGCTTCAACAGAATTTCAACAATTCTGAGAGGGATTTGAAAAGTTTCAATGGGAATGGGAAGAATTGGGACAAAAATTGGAAAATTTTTAAGGGACTTTGAAAAAATTTCAACTGGAATTTTAGCCATTTTTTGACGTGAAAATGTAAACATGTGGACATGGATTTTGAAAATTCTAGAGAGAATTCTAAAAGCTTCAACAGAATTTCAACAATTTTGAGAGGGATTTGAAAAGTTTCAATGGGAATGGGAAGAATTGGGACAAAAATTGGAAAATTTTTAAGGGACTTTGAAAAAATTTCAACTGGAATTTTAGCCATTTTTTATGTGAAATTGTAAACATGTGGACATGGATTTTGAAAATTCTAGAGAGAATTTTAAAAGCTTCAACAGAATTTCAACAATTTTGAGAGGGATTTCAAAAAGTTTCAATGGGAATGGGAAGAATTGGGACAAAAATTGGAAAATTTTTAAGGGACTTTGAAAAAGTTTCAACTGGAATTTTAGCCATTTTTTGACGTGAAATTGTAAACATGTGGACATGGATTTTGAAAAATCTAGAGAGAATTTTAAAAGCTTCAACAGAATTTCAACAATTCTGAGAGGGATTTGAAAAGTTTCAATGGGAATGGGAAGAATTGGGACAAAAATTGGAAAATTTTTAAGGGACTTTGAAAAAATTTCAACTGGAATTTTAGCCATTTTTTGATGTGAAATTGTAAACATGTGGACATGGATTTTGAAAATTCTAGAGAGAATTTTAAAAGCTTCAACAGAATTTCAACAATTCTGAGAGGGATTTGAAAAGTTTCAATGGGAATGGGAAGAATTGGGACAAAAATTGGAAAATTTTTAAGGGACTTTGAAAAAATTTCAACTGGAATTTTAGCCATTTTTTTATGTGAAATTGTAAACATGTGGACATGGATTTTGAAAATTCTAGAGAGAATTTTAAAAGCTTCAACAGAATTTCAACAATTTTGAGAGGGATTTGAAAAGTTTCAATGGGAATGGGAAGAATTGGGACAAAAATTGGAAAATTTTTAAGGGACTTTGAAAAAATTTCAACTGGAATTTTAGCCATTTTTTTATGTGAAATTGTAAACATGTGGACATGGATTTTGAAAATTCTAGAGAGAATTTTAAAAGCTTCAACAGAATTTCAACAATTCTGAGAGGGATTTGAAAAGTTTCAATGGGAATGGGAAGAATTGGGACAAAAATTGGAAAATTTTTAAGGGACTTTGAAAAAATTTCAACTGGAATTTTAGCCATTTTTTGACGTGAAATTGTAAACATGTGGACATGGATTTTGAAAATTCTAGAGAGAATTTTAAAAGCTTCAACAGAATTTCAACAATTCTGAGAGGGATTTGAAAAGTTTCAATGGGAATGGGAAGAATTGGGACAAAAATTGGAAAATTTTTAAGGGACTTTGAAAAAATTTCAACTGGAATTTTAGCCATTTTTTTGACGTGATATTGTAAACATGTGGACATGGATTTTGAAAATTCTAGAGAGAATTTTAAAAGCTTCAACAGAATTTCAACAATTTTGAGAGAGATTTGAAAAGTTTCAATGGGAATGGGAAGAATTGGGACAAAAATTGGAAAATTTTTAAGGGACTTTGAAAAAATTTCAACTGGAATTTTAGCCATTTTTTGACGTGAAATTGTAAACATGTGGACATGGATTTTGAAAATTCTAGAGAGAATTTTAAAAGCTTCAACAGAATTTCAACAATTCTGAGAGGGATTTGAAAAGTTTCAATGGGAATGGGAAGAATTGGGACAAAAATTGGAAAATTTTTAAGGGACTTTGAAAAAATTTCAACTGGAATTTTAGCCATTTTTTGACGTGAAATTGTAAACATGTGGACATGGATTTTGAAAATTCTAGAGAGAATTTTAAAAGCTTCAACAGAATTTCAACAATTTTGAGAGGGATTTGAAAAGTTTCAATGGGAATGGGAAGAATTGGGACAAAAATTGGAAAATTTTTAAGGGACTTTGAAAAAATTTCAGCTGGAATTTTAGCCATTTTTTTAAGTGAAATTGTAAACATGTGGACATGGATTTTGAAAATTCTAGAGAGAATTTTAAAAGCTTCAACAGAATTTCAACAATGCTGAGAAAGATTTGAAAAGTTTCAATGGGAATGGGAAGAATTGGGACAAAAATTGGAAAATTTTTAAGGGACTTTGAAAAAATTTCAACTGGAATTTTAGCCATTTTTTGACGTGAAATTGTAAACATGTGGACATGGATTTTGAAAATTCTAGAGAGAATTTTAAAAGCTTCAACAGAATTTCAACAATTTTGAGAGGGATTTGAAAAGTTTCAATGGGAATGGGAAGAATTGGGACAAAAATTGGAAAATTTTTAAGGGACTTTGAAAAAATTTCAACTGGAATTTTAGCCATTTTTTGACGTGAAATTGTAAACATGTGGACATGGATTTTGAAAATTCTAGAGAGAATTTGAAAAGCTACAACAGAATTTCAACAATTCTGAGAGGGATTTGAAAAGTTTCAATGGGAATGGGAAGAATTGGGACAAAAATTGGAAAATTTTTAAGGGACTTTGAAAAAGTTTCAACTGGAATTTTAGCCATTTTTTGACGTGAAATTGTAAACATGTGGACATGGATTTTGAAAATTCTAGAGAGAATTCTAAAAGCTTCAACAGAATTTCAACAATTTTGAGAGGGATTTGAAAAGTTTCAATGGGAATGGGAAGAATTGGGACAAAAATTGGAAAATTTTGAAGGGACTTTGAAAAAATTTCAACTGGAATTTTAGCCATTTTTTTATGTGAAATTGTAAACATGTGGACATGGATTTTGAAAATTCTAGAGAGAATTTTAAAAGCTTCAACAGAATTTCAACAATTCTGAGAGGGATTTGAAAAGTTTCAATGGGAATGGGAAGAATTGGGACAAAAATTGGAAAATTTTTAAGGGACTTTGAAAAAATTTCAACTGGAATTTTAGCCATTTTTTGACGTGAAATTGTAAACATGTGGACATGGATTTTGAAAATTCTAGAGAGAATTTGAAAAGCTACAACAGAATTTCAACAATTTTGAGAGGGATTTGAAAAGTTTCAATGGGAATGGGAAGAATTGGGACAAAAATTGGAAAATTTTTAAGGGACTTTGAAAAAGTTTCAACTGGAATTTTAGCCATTTTTTGACGTGAAATTGTAAACATGTGGACATGGATTTTGAAAATTCTAGAGAGAATTCTAAAAGCTTCAACAGAATTTCAACAATTTTGAGAGGGATTTGAAAAGTTTCAATGGGAATGGGAAGAATTGGGACAAAAATTGGAAAATTTTGAAGGGACTTTGAAAAAATTTCAACTGGAATTTTAGCCATTTTTTGACGTGAAATTGTAAACATGTGGACATGGATTTTGAAAATTCTAGAGAGAATTTTAAAAGCTTCAACAGAATTTCAACAATTCTGAGAGGGATTTGAAAAGTTTCAATGGGAATGGGAAGAATTGGGACAAAAATTGGAAAATTTTTAAGGGACTTTGAAAAAATTTCAAATGGAATTTTAGCCATTTTTTGACGTGAAATTGTAAACATGTGGACATGGATTTTGAAAATTCTAGAGAGAATTCTAAAAGCTTCAACAGAATTTCAACAATTTTGAGAGGGATTTGAAAAGTTTCAGTGGGAATGGGAAGAATTGGGACAAAAATTGGAAAATTTTGAAGGGACTTTGAAAAAGTTTCAACTGGAATTTTAGCCATTTTTTGACGTGAAATTGTAAACATGTGGACATGGATTTTGAAAATTCTAGAGAGAATTTGAAAAGCTTCAACAGAATTTCAACAATGTTGAGAGGGATTTGAAAAGTTTCAATGGGAATGGGAAGAATTGGGACAAAAATTGGAAAATTTTTAAGGGACTTTGAAAAAATTTCAACTGGAATTTTAGCCATTTTTTTGACGTGAAATTGTAAACATGTGGACATGGATTTTGAAAATTCTAGAGAGAATTTTAAAAGCTTCAACAGAATTTCAACAATTCTGAGAGGGATTTGAAAAGTTTCAATGGGAATGGGAAGAATTGGGACAAAAATTGGAAAATTTTTAAGGGACTTTGAAAAAATTTCAACTGGAATTTTAGCCATTTTTTGACGTGAAATTGTAAACATGTGGACATGGATTTTGAAAATTCTAGAGAGAATTTTAAAAGCTTCAACAGAATTTCAACAATTCTGAGAGGGATTTGAAAAGTTTCAATGGGAATGGGAAGAATTGGGACAAAAATTGGAAAATTTTTAAGGGACTTTGAAAAAGTTTCAACTGGAATTTTAGCCATTTTTTGACGTGAAATTGTAAACACGTGGACATGGATTTTGAAAAATCTAGAGAGAATTTTAAAAGCTTCAACAGAATTTCAACAATTCTGAGAGGGATTTGAAAAGTTTCAATGGGAATGGGAAGAATTGGGACAAAAATTGGAAAATTTTTAAGGGACTTTGAAAAAATTTCAACTGGAATTTTAGCCATTTTTTTACGTGAAATTGTAAACATGTGGACATGGATTTTGAAAATTCTAGAGAGAATTTTAAAAGCTTCAACAGAATTTCAACAATTTTGAGAGGGATTTGAAAAGTTTCAATGGGAATGGGAAGAATTGGGACAAAAATTGGAAAATTTTTAAGGGACTTTGAAAAAATTTCAACTGGAATTTTAGCCATTTTTTGACGTGAAATTGTAAACATGTGGACATGGATTTTGAAAATTCTAGAGAGAATTTGAAAAGCTACAACAGAATTTCAACAATTTTGAGAGGGATTTGAAAAGTTTCAATGGGAATGGGAAGAATTGGGACAAAAATTGGAAAATTTTTAAGGGACTTTGAAAAAGTTTCAACTGGAATTTTAGCCATTTTTTGACGTGAAATTGTAAACATGTGGACATGGATTTTGAAAATTCTAGAGAGAATTTTAAAAGCTTCAACAGAATTTCAACAATTTTGAGAGGGATTTGAAAAGTTTCAATGGGAATGGGAAGAATTGGGACAAAAATTGGAAAATTTTTAAGGGACTTTGAAAAAATTTCAACTGGAATTTTAGCCATTTTTTGACGTGAAATTGTAAACATGTGGACATGGATTTTGAAAATTCTAGAGAGAATTTGAAAAGCTACAACAGAATTTCAACAATTTTGAGAGGGATTTGAAAAGTTTCAATGGGAATGGGAAGAATTGGGACAAAAATTGGAAAATTTTTAAGGGACTTTGAAAAAGTTTCAACTGGAATTTTAGCCATTTTTTGACGTGAAATTGTAAACATGTGGACATGGATTTTGAAAATTCTAGAGAGAATTCTAAAAGCTTCAACAGAATTTCAACAATTTTGAGAGGGATTTGAAAAGTTTCAATGGGAATGGGAAGAATTGGGACAAAAATTGGAAAATTTTGAAGGGACTTTGAAAAAATTTCAACTGGAATTTTAGCCATTTTTTGACATGAAATTGTAAACATGTGGACATGGATTTTGAAAATTCTAGAGAGAATTTTAAAAGCTTCAACAGAATTTCAACAATTCTGAGAGGGATTTGAAAAGTTTCAATGGGAATGGGAAGAATTGGGACAAAAATTGGAAAATTTTTAAGGGACTTTGAAAAAATTTCAAATGGAATTTTAGCCATTTTTTGACGTGAAATTGTAAACATGTGGACATGGATTTTGAAAATTCTAGAGAGAATTCTAAAAGCTTCAACAGAATTTCAACAATTTTGAGAGGGATTTGAAAAGTTTCAGTGGGAATGGGAAGAATTGGGACAAAAATTGGAAAATTTTGAAGGGACTTTGAAAAAGTTTCAACTGGAATTTTAGCAATTTTTTGACGTGAAATTGTAAACATGTGGACATGGATTTTGAAAATTCTAGAGAGAATTTTAAAAGCTTCAACAGAATTTCAACAATGTTGAGAGGGATTTGAAAAGTTTCAATGGGAATGGGAAGAATTGGGACAAAAATTGGAAAATTTTTAAGGGACTTTGAAAAAGTTTCAACTGGAATTTTAGCAATTTTTTGACGTGAAATTGTAAACATGTGGACATGGATTTTGAAAATTCTAGAGAGAATTTTAAAAGCTTCAACAGAATTTCAACAATTCTGAGAGGGATTTGAAAAGTTTCAATGGGAATGGGAAGAATTGGGACAAAAATGGGAAAATTTTTCAGGGACTTTGAAAAAATTTCAACTGGAATTTTAGCCATTTTTTGACGTGAAATTGTAAACATGTGGACATGGATTTTGAAAATTCTAGAGAGAATTTTAAAAGCTTCAACAGAATTTCAACAATGCTGAGAAAGATTTGAAAAGTTTCAATGGGAATGGGAAGAATTGGGACAAAAATTGGAAAATTTTTAAGGGACTTTGAAAAAATTTCAACTGGAATTTTAGCCATTTTTTGACGTGAAATTGTAAACATGTGGACATGGATTTTGAAAATTCTAGAGAGAATTTGAAAAGCTTCAACAGAATTTCAACAATTTTGAGAGGGATTTGAAAAGTTTCAATGGGAATAGGAAGAATTGGGACAAAAATTGGAAAATTTTTAAGGGACTTTGAAAAAGTTTCAACTGGAATTTTAGCAATTTTTTGACGTGAAATTGTAAACATGTGGACATGGATTTTGAAAATTCTAGAGAGAATTCTAAAAGCTTCAACAGAATTTCAACAATTTTGAGAGGGATTTGAAAAGTTTCAGTGGGAATGGGAAGAATTGGGACAAAAATTGGAAAATTTTGAAGGGACTTTGAAAAAGTTTCAACTGGAATTTTAGCAATTTATTGACGTGAAATTGTAAACATGTGGACATGGATTTTGAAAATTCTAGAGAGAATTTTAAAAGCTTCAACAGAATTTCAACAATTCTGAGAGGGATTTGAAAAGTTTCAATGGGAATGGGAAGAATTGGGACAAAAATTGGAAAATTTTTAAGGGACTTTGAAAAAATTTCAACTGGAATTTTAGCCATTTTTTGACGTGAAATTGTAAACATGTGGACATGGATTTTGAAAATTCTAGAGAGAATTTTAAAAGCTTCAACAGAATTTCAACAATTTTGAGAGGGATTTGAAAAGTTTCAATGGGAATGGGAAGAATTGGGACAAAAATTGGAAAATTTTTAAGGGACTTTGAAAAAATTTCAGCTGGAATTTTAGCCATTTTTTTAAGTGAAATTGTAAACATGTGGACATGGATTTTGAAAATTCTAGAGAGAATTTTAAAAGCTTCAACAGAATTTCAACAATGCTGAGAAAGATTTGAAAAGTTTCAAGGGAATGGGAAGAATTGGGACAAAAATTGGAAAATTTTTAAGGGACTTTGAAAAAATTTCAACTGGAATTTTAGCCATTTTTTGACGTGAAATTGTAAACATGTGGACATGGATTTTGAAAATTCTAGAGAGAATTTTAAAAGCTTCAACAGAATTTCAACAATTTTGAGAGGGATTTGAAAAGTTTCAATGGGAATAGGAAGAATTGGGACAAAAATTGGAAAATTTTTAAGGGACTTTGAAAAAGTTTCAACTGGAATTTTAGCAATTTTTTGACGTGAAATTGTAAACATGTGGACATGGATTTTGAAAATTCTAGAGAGAATTCTAAAAGCTTCAACAGAATTTCAACAATTTTGAGAGGGATTTGAAAAGTTTCAGTGGGAATGGGAAGAATTGGGACAAAAATTGGAAAATTTTGAAGGGACTTTGAAAAAGTTTCAACTGGAATTTTAGCAATTTATTGACGTGAAATTGTAAACATGTGGACATGGATTTTGAAAATTCTAGAGAGAATTTTAAAAGCTTCAACAGAATTTCAACAATTCTGAGAGGGATTTGAAAAGTTTCAATGGGAATGGGAAGAATTGGGACAAAAATTGGAAAATTTTTAAGGGACTTTGAAAAAATTTCAACTGGAATTTTAGCCATTTTTTGACGTGAAATTGTAAACATGTGGACATGGATTTTGAAAATTCTAGAGAGAATTTTAAAAGCTTCAACAGAATTTCAACAATTCTGAGAGGGATTTGAAAAGTTTCAATGGGAATGGGAAGAATTGGGACAAAAATTGGAAAATTTTTAAGGGACTTTGAAAAAATTTCAACTGGAATTTTAGCAATTTTTTTACGTGAAATTGTAAACACGTGGACATGGATTTTGAAAATTCTAGAGAGAATTTTAAAAGCTTCAAGAGAATTTCAACAATGTTGAGAGGGATTTGAAAAGTTTCAATGGGAATGGGAAGAATTGGGACAAAAATTGGAAAATTTTTAAGGGACTTTGAAAAAATTTCAACTGGAATTTTAGCCATTTTTTTACGTGAAATTGTAAACATGTGGACATGGATTTTGAAAATTCTAGAGAGAATTTTAAAAGCTTCAACAGAATTTCAACAATTCTGAGAGGGATTTGAAAAGTTTCAATGGGAATGGGAAGAATTGGGACAAAAATTGGAAAATTTTTAAGGGACTTTGAAAAAATTTCAACTGGAATTTTAGCCATTTTTTGACGTGAAATTGTAAACATGTGGACATGGATTTTGAAAATTCTAGAGAGAATTTGAAAAGCTACATCAGAATTTCAACAATTTTGAGAGGGATTTCAAAAGTTTCAATGGGAATGGGAAGAATTGGGACAAAAATTGGAAAATTTTTAAGGGACTTTGAAAAAGTTTCAACTGGAATTTTAGCCATTTTTTGACGTGAAATTGTAAACATGTGGACATGGATTTTGAAAATTCTAGAGAGAATTCTAAAAGCTTCAACAGAATTTCAACAATTTTGAGAGGGATTTGAAAAGTTTCAATGGGAATGGGAAGAATTGGGACAAAAATTGGAAAATTTTTAAGGGACTTTGAAAAAATTTCAACTGGAATTTTAGCCATTTTTTGACATGAAATTGTAAACATGTGGACATGGATTTTGAAAATTCTAGAGAGAATTTTAAAAGCTTCAACAGAATTTCAACAATTCTGAGAGGGATTTGAAAAGTTTCAGTGGGAATGGGAAGAATTGGGACAAAAATTGGAAAATTTTTAAGGGACTTTGAAAAAGTTTCAACTGGAATTTTAGCCATTTTTTGACGTGAAATTGTAAACATGTGGACATGGATTTTGAAAATTCTAGAGAGAATTTTAAAAGCTTCAACAGAATTTCAACAATTCTGAGAGGGATTTGAAAAGTTTCAATGGGAATGGGAAGAATTGGGACAAAAATTGGAAAATTTTGAAGGGACTTTGAAAAAAATTTCAACTGGAATTTTAGCCATTTTTTGACGTGAAATTGTAAACATGTGGACATGGATTTTGAAAATTCTAGAGAGAATTTTAAAAGCTTCAACAGAATTTCAACAATTTTGAGAGGGATTTGAAAAGTTTCAATGGGAATGGGAAGAATTGGGACAAAAATTGGAAAATTTTGAAGGGACTTTGAAAAAATTTCAACTGGAATTTTAGCCATTTTTTGACGTGAAATTGTAAACATGTGGACATGGATTTTGAAAATTCTAGAGAGAATTTTAAAAGCTTCAACAGAATTTCAACAATTCTGAGAGGGATTTGAAAAGTTTCAATGGGAATGGGAAGAATTGGGACAAAAATTGGAAAATTTTTAAGGGACTTTGAAAAAACTTCAACTGGAATTTTAGCCATTTTTTGACGTGAAATTGTAAACATGTGGCCATGGATTTTGAAAATTCTAGAGAGAATTTTAAAAGCTTCAACAGAATTTCAACAATTCTGAGAGGGATTTGAAAAGTTTCAATGGGAATGGGAAGAATTGGGACAAAAATTGGAAAATTTTTAAGGGACTTTGAAAAAATTTCAAATGGAATTTTAGCCATTTTTTGACGTGGAATTGTAAACATGTGGACATGGATTTTGAAAATTCTAGAGAGAATTTTAAAAGCTTCAACAGAATTTCAACAATTTTGAGAGGGATTTGAAAAGTTTCAGTGGGAATGGGAAGAATTGGGACAAAAATTGGAAAATTTTTAAGGGACTTTGAAAAAATTTCAACTGGAATTTTAGCCATTTTTTGACGTGGAATTGTAAACACGTGGACATGGATTTTGAAAATTCTAGAGAGAATTTTAAAAGCTTCAACAGAATTTCAACAATTCTGAGAGGGATTTGAAAAGTTTCAATGGGAATGGGAAGAATTGGGACAAAAATTGGAAAATTTTTAAGGGACTTTGAAAAAATTTCAACTGGAATTTTAGCCATTTTTTTACGTGAAATTGTAAACATGTGGACATGGATTTTGAAAATTCTAGAGAGAATTTTAAAAGCTTCAACAGAATTTCAACAATTCTGAGAGGGATTTGAAAAGTTTCAATGGGAATGGGAAGAATTGGGACAAAAATTGGAAAATTTTTAAGGGACTTTGAAAAAATTTCAACTGGAATTTTAGCCATTTTTTGACGTGAAATTGTAAACATGTGGACATGGATTTTGAAAATTCTAGAGAGAATTTGAAAAGCTACAACAGAATTTCAACAATTTTGAGAGGGATTTCAAAAGTTTCAATGGGAATGGGAAGAATTGGGACAAAAATTGGAAAATTTTTAAGGGACTTTGAAAAAGTTTCAACTGGAATTTTAGCCATTTTTTGACGTGAAATTGTAAACATGTGGACATGGATTTTGAAAATTCTAGAGAGAATTCTAAAAGCTTCAACAGAATTTCAACAATGTTGAGAGGGATTTGAAAAGTTTCAATGGGAATGGGAAGAATTGGGACAAAAATTGGAAAATTTTTAAGGGACTTTGAAAAAATTTCAACTGGAATTTTAGCCATTTTTTGACATGAAATTGTAAACATGTGGACATGGATTTTGAAAATTCTAGAGAGAATTTTAAAAGCTTCAACAGAATTTCAACAATTCTGAGAGGGATTTGAAAAGTTTCAATGGGAATGGGAAGAATTGGGACAAAAATTGGAAAATTTTTAAGGGACTTTGAAAAAATTTCAACTGGAATTTTAGCCATTTTTTGACGTGAAATTGTAAACATGTGGACATGGATTTTGAAAATTCTAGAGAGAATTTTAAAAGCTTCAACAGAATTTCAACAATTTTGAGAGGGATTTGAAAAGTTTCAGTGGGAATGGGAAGAATTGGGACAAAAATTGGAAAATTTTTAAGGGACTTTGAAAAAGTTTCAACTGGAATTTTAGCCATTTTTTGACGTGAAATTGTAAACATGTGGACATGGATTTTGAAAATTCTAGAGAGAATTTTAAAAGCTTCAACAGAATTTCAACAATTCTGAGAGGGATTTGAAAAGTTTCAATGGGAATGGGAAGAATTGGGACAAAAATTGGAAAATTTTGAAGGGACTTTGAAAAAAATTTCAACTGGAATTTTAGCCATTTTTTGACGTGAAATTGTAAACATGTGGACATGGATTTTGAAAATTCTAGAGAGAATTTTAAAAGCTTCAACAGAATTTCAACAATTTTGAGAGGGATTTGAAAAGTTTCAATGGGAATGGGAAGAATTGGGACAAAAATTGGAAAATTTTGAAGGGACTTTGAAAAAATTTCAACTGGAATTTTAGCCATTTTTTGACGTGAAATTGTAAACATGTGGACATGGATTTTGAAAATTCTAGAGAGAATTTTAAAAGCTTCAACAGAATTTCAACAATTTTGAGAGGGATTTGAAAAGTTTCAATGGGAATGGGAAGAATTGGGACAAAAATTGGAAAATTTTTAAGGGACTTTGAAAAAATTTCAACTGGAATTTTAGCCATTTTTTGACGTGAAATTGTAAACATGTGGCCATGGATTTTGAAAATTCTAGAGAGAATTTTAAAAGCTTCAACAGAATTTCAACAATTCTGAGAGGGATTTGAAAAGTTTCAATGGGAATGGGAAGAATTGGGACAAAAATTGGAAAATTTTTAAGGGACTTTGAAAAAATTTCAACTGGAATTTTAGCCATTTTTTGACGTGAAATTGTAAATATGTGGACATGGATTTTGAAAATTCTAGAGAGAATTTTAAAAGCTTCAACAGAATTTCAACAATATTGAGAGGGATTTGAAAAGTTTCAATGGGAATGGGAAGAATTGGGACAAAAATTGGAAAATTTTTAAGGGACTTTGAAAAAGTTTCAACTGGAATTTTAGCCATTTTTTGACGTGAAATTGTAAACATGTGGACATGGATTTTGAAAATTCTAGAGAGAATTTTAAAAGCTTCAACAGAATTTCAACAATTTTGAGAGGGATTTGAAAAGTTTCAATGGGAATGGGAAGAATTGGGACAAAAATTGGAAAATTTTTAAGGGACTTTGAAAAAGTTTCAACTGGAATTTTAGCAATTTTTTGACGTGAAATTGTAAACATGTGGACATGGATTTTGAAAATTCTAGAGAGAATTTTAAAAGCTTCAACAGAATTTCAACAATTCTGAGAGGGATTTGAAAAGTTTCAATGGGAATGGGAAGAATTGGGACAAAAATTGGAAAATTTTTAAGGGACTTTGAAAAAATTTCAACTGGAATTTTAGCCATTTTTTGACGTGGAATTGTAAACATGTGGACATGGATTTTGAAAATTCTAGAGAGAATTTTAAAAGCTTCAACAGAATTTCAACAATTCTGAGAGGGATTTGAAAAGTTTCAATGGGAATGGGAAGAATTGGGACAAAAATTGGAAAATTTTTAAGGGACTTTAAAAAAATTTCAACTGGAATTTTAGCCATTTTTTGACGTGGAATTGTAAACATGTGGACATGGATTTTGAAAATTCTAGAGAGAATTTTAAAAGCTTCAACAGAATTTCAACAATTCTGAGAGGGATTTGAAAAGTTTCAATGGGAATGGGAAGAATTGGGACAAAAATTGGAAAATTTTTAAGGGACTTTGAAAAAATTTCAACTGGAATTTTAGCCATTTTTTTATGTGAAATTGTAAACATGTGGACATGGATTTTGAAAATTCTAGAGAGAATTTTAAAAGCTTCAACAGAATTTCAACAATATTGAGAGGGATTTGAAAAGTTTCAATGGGAATGGGAAGAATTGGGACAAAAATTGGAAAATTTTGAAGGGACTTTGAAAAAATTTCAACTGGAATTTTAGCCATTTTTTGACGTGAAATTGTAAACATGTGGACATGGATTTTGAAAATTCTAGAGAGAATTTTAAAAGCTTCAACAGAATTTCAACAATTCTGAGAGGGATTTGAAAAGTTTCAATGGGAATGGGAAGAATTGGGACAAAAATTGGAAAATTTTTAAGGGACTTTGAAAAAATTTCAACTGGAATTTTAGCCATTTTTTGACGTGAAATTGTAAACATGTGGCCATGGATTTTGAAAATTCTAGAGAGAATTTTAAAAGCTTCAACAGAATTTCAACAATTCTGAGAGGGATTTGAAAAGTTTCAATGGGAATGGGAAGAATTGGGACAAAAATTGGAAAATTTTTAAGGGACTTTGAAAAAAATTTCAACTGGAATTTTAGCCATTTTTTGACGTGAAATTGTAAATATGTGGACATGGATTTTGAAAATTCTAGAGAGAATTTTAAAAGCTTCAACAGAATTTCAACAATTCTGAGAGGGATTTGAAAAGTTTCAATGGGAATGGGAAGAATTGGGACAAAAATTGGAAAATTTTTAAGGGACTTTGAAAAAATTTCAACTGGAATTTTAGCCATTTTTTGACGTGAAATTGTAAACATGTGGACATGGATTTTGAAAATTCTAGAGAGAATTTTAAAAGCTTCAACAGAATTTCAACAATTTTGAGAGGGATTTGAAAAGTTTCAATGGGAATGGGAAGAATTGGGACAAAAATTGGAAAATTTTTAAGGGACTTTGAAAAAGTTTCAACTGGAATTTTAGCAATTTTTTGACGTGGAATTGTAAACATGTGGACATGGATTTTGAAAATTCTAGAGAGAATTTTAAAAGCTTCAACAGAATTTCAACAATTCTGAGAGGGATTTGAAAAGTTTCAATGGGAATGGGAAGAATTGGGACAAAAATTGGAAAATTTTTAAGGGACTTTGAAAAAATTTCAACTGGAATTTTAGCCATTTTTTGACGTGGAATTGTAAACATGTGGACATGGATTTTGAAAATTCTAGAGAGAATTTTAAAAGCTTCAACAGAATTTCAACAATTCTGAGAGGGATTTGAAAAGTTTCAATGGGAATGGGAAGAATTGGGACAAAAATTGGAAAATTTTTAAGGGACTTTAAAAAAATTTCAACTGGAATTTTAGCCATTTTTTGACGTGGAATTGTAAACATGTGGACATGGATTTTGAAAATTCTAGAGAGAATTTTAAAAGCTTCAACAGAATTTCAACAATTCTGAGAGGGATTTGAAAAGTTTCAATGGGAATGGGAAGAATTGGGACAAAAATTGGAAAATTTTTAAGGGACTTTGAAAAAATTTCAACTGGAATTTTAGCCATTTTTTTATGTGAAATTGTAAACATGTGGACATGGATTTTGAAAATTCTAGAGAGAATTTTAAAAGCTTCAACAGAATTTCAACAATTTTGAGAGGGATTTGAAAAGTTTCAATGGGAATGGGAAGAATTGGGACAAAAATTGGAAAATTTTTAAGGGACTTTGAAAAAATTTCAACTGGAATTTTAGCCATTTTTTATGTGAAATTGTAAACATGTGGCCATGGATTTGAAAATTCTAGAGAGAATTTTAAAAGCTTCAACAGAATTTCAACAATTCTGAGAGGGATTTGAAAAGTTTCAATGGGAATGGGAAGAATTGGGACAAAAATTGGAAAATTTTTAAGGGACTTTGAAAAAATTTCAACTGGAATTTTAGCCATTTTTTGACGTGAAATTGTAAACATGTGGACATGGATTTTGAAAATTCTAGAGAGAATTCTAAAAGCTTCAACAGAATTTCAACAATTCTGAGAGGGATTTGAAAAGTTTCAATGGGAATGGGAAGAATTGGGACAAAAATTGGAAAATTTTTAAGGGACTTTGAAAAAATTTCAACTGGAATTTTAGCCATTTTTTGACGTGAAATTGTAATCATGTGGACATGGATTTTGAAAATTCTAGAGAGAATTTTAAAAGCTTGAACAGAATTTCAACAATGTTGAGAGGGATTTGAAAAGTTTCAATGGGAATGGGAAGAATTGGGACAAAAATTGGAAAATTTTGAAGGGACTTTGAAAAAATTTCAACTGGAATTTTAGCCATTTTTTGACGTGAAATTGTAAACATGTGGACATGGATTTTGAAAATTCTAGAGAGAATTCTAAAAGCTTCAACAGAATTTCAACAATGTTGAGAGGGATTTGAAAAGTTTCAATGGGAATGGGAAGAATTGGGACAAAAATTGGAAAATTTTTAAGGGACTTTGAAAAAATTTCAACTGGAATTTTAGCCATTTTTTGACGTGAAATTGTAAACATGTGGACATGGATTTTGAAAATTCTAGAGAGAATTCTAAAAGCTTCAACAGAATTTCAACAATTCTGAGAGGGATTTGAAAAGTTTCAATGGGAATGGGAAGAATTGGGACAAAAATTGGAAAATTTTTAAGGGACTTTGAAAAAATTTCAACTGGAATTTTAGCCATTTTTTGACGTGGAATTGTAAACATGTGGACATGGATTTTGAAAATTCTAGAGAGAATTTTAAAAGCTTCAACAGAATTTCAACAATTCTGAGAGGGATTTGAAAAGTTTCAATGGGAATGGGAAGAATTGGGACAAAAATTGGAAAATTTTTAAGGGACTTTGAAAAAATTTCAACTGGAATTTTAGCCATTTTTTTATGTGAAATTGTAAACATGTGGACATGGATTTTGAAAATTCTAGAGAGAATTTTAAAAGCTTCAACAGAATTTCAACAATTTTGAGAGGGATTTGAAAAGTTTCAATGGGAATGGGAAGAATTGGGACAAAAATTGGAAAATATTTAAGGGACTTTGAAAAAATTTCAACTGGAAGTTTAGCCATTTTTTGACGTGAAATTGTAAACATGTGGACATGGATTTTGAAAATTCTAGAGAGAATTCTAAAAGCTTCAACAGAATTTCAACAATTTTGAGAGGGATTTGAAAAGTTTCAATGGGAATGGGAAGAATTGGGACAAAAATTGGAAAATTTTTAAGGGACTTTGAAAAAATTTCAACTGGAATTTTAGCCATTTTTTGACGTGAAATTGTAAACATGTGGACATGGATTTTGAAAATTCTAGAGAGAATTTTAAAAGCTTCAAGAGAATTTCAACAATTTTGAGAGGGATTTGAAAAGTTTCAATGGGAATGGGAAGAATTGGGACAAAAATTGGAAAATTTTTAAGGGACTTTGAAAAAGTTTCAAATGGAATTTTAGCCATTTTTTGACGTGGAATTGTAAACATGTGGACATGGATTTTGAAAATTCTGGAGAGAATTTTAAAAGCTTCAACAGAATTTCAACAATTTTGAGAGGGATTTGAAAAGTTTCAATGGGAATGGGAAGAATTGGGACAAAAATTGGAAAATTTTTAAGGGACTTTGAAAAAATTTCAACTGGAATTTTAGCCATTTTTTGACGTGAAATTGTAAACACGTGGACATGGATTTTGAAAATTCTAGAGAGAATTTTAAAAGCTTCAACAGAATTTCAACAATGTTGAGAGGGATTTGAAAAGTTTCAATGGGAATGGGAAGAATTGGGACAAAAATTGGAAAATTTTTAAGGGACTTTGAAAAAATTTCAACTGGAATTTTAGCCATTTTTTGACGTGAAATTGTAAACATGTGGACATGGATTTTGAAAATTCTAGAGAGAATTTTAAAAGCTTCAACAGAATTTCAACAATTCTGAGAGGGATTTGAAAAGTTTCAATGGAATGGGAAGAATTGGAACAAAAATTGGAAAATTTTTAAGGGACTTTGAAAAAATTTCAACTGGAATTTTAGCCATTTTTTTACGTGAAATTGTAAACATGTGGACATGGATTTTGAAAATTCTAGAGAGAATTTTAAAAGCTTCAAGAGAATTTCAACAATTTTGAGAGGGATTTGAAAAGTTTCAATGGGAATGGGAAGAATTGGGACAAAAATTGGAAAATTTTTAAGGGACTTTGAAAAAATTTCAACTGGAATTTTAGCCATTTTTTGACGTGAAATTGTAAACATGTGGACATGGATTTTGAAAATTCTAGAGAGAATTTTAAAAGCTTCAACAGAATTTCAACAATTTTGAGAGGGATTTGAAAAGTTTCAATGGGAATGGGAAGAATTGGGACAAAAATTGGAAAATTTTTAAGGGACTTTGAAAAAATTTCAACTGGAATTTTAGCAATTTTTTGACGTGAAATTGTAAACATGTGGACATGGATTTTGAAAATTCTAGAGAGAATTCTAAAAGCTTCAACAGAATTTCAACAATTTTGAGAGGGATTTGAAAAGTTTCAATGGGAATGGGAAGAATTGGGACAAAAATTGGAAAATTTTAAGGGACTTTGAAAAAATTTCAACTGGAATTTTAGCCATTTTTTGACGTGAAATTGTAAACATGTGGACATGGATTTTGAAAATTCTAGAGAGAATTTTAAAAGCTTCAACAGAATTTCAACAATTTTGAGAGGGATTTGAAAAGTTTCAATGGGAATGGGAAGAATTGGGACAAAAATTGGAAAATTTTTAATGGACTTTGAAAAAATTTCAAATGGAATTTTAGCCATTCTTTGACGTGAAATTGTAAACATGTGGACATGGATTTTGAAAATTCTAGAGAGAATTTTAAAAGCTTCAACAGAATTTCAACAATTTTGAGAGGGATTTGAAAAGTTTCAGTGGGAATGGGAAGAATTGGGACAAAAATTGGAAAATTTTTAAGGGACTTTGAAAAATTTTCAACTGGAATTTTAGCAATTTTTTGACGTGAAATTGTAAACATGTGGACATGGATTTGAAAATTCTAGAGAGAATTTTAAAAGCTTCAACAGAATTTCAACAATTCTGAGAGGGATTTGAAAAGTTTCAATGGGAATGGGAAGAATTGGGACAAAAATTGGAAAATTTTGAAGGGACTTTGAAAAAATTTCAACTGGAATTTTAGCCATTTTTTGACGTGAAATTGTAAACATGTGGACATGGATTTTGAAAATTCTAGAGAGAATTTTAAAAGCTTCAACAGAATTTCAACAATTTTGAGAGGGATTTGAAAAGTTTCAATGGGAATGGGAAGAATTGGGACAAAAATTGGAAAATTTTTAAGGGACTTTGAAAAAATTTCAAATGGAATTTTAGCCATTTTTTGACGTGAAATTGTAAACATGTGGACATGGATTTTGAAAATTCTAGAGAGAATTTTAAAAGCTTCAACAGAATTTCAACAATTTTGAGAGGGATTTGAAAAGTTTCAATGGGAATGGGAAGAATTGGGACAAAAATTGGAAAATTTTTAAGGGACTTTGAAAAAATTTCAACTGGAATTTTAGCAATTTTTTGACGTGAAATTGTAAACATGTGGACATGGATTTGAAAATTCTAGAGAGAATTTTAAAAGCTTCAACAGAATTTCAACAATTCTGAGAGGGATTTGAAAAGTTTCAATGGGAATGGGAAGAATTGGGACAAAAATTGGAAAATTTTGAAGGGACTTTGAAAAAATTTCAACTGGAATTTTAGCCATTTTTTGACGTGAAATTGTAAACGTGGACATGGATTTTGAAAATTCTAGAGAGAATTCTAAAAGCTTCAACAGAATTTCAACAATTCTGAGAGGGATTTGAAAAGTTTCAATGGGAATGGGAAGAATTGGGACAAAAATTGGAAAATTTTTAAGGGACTTTGAAAAAATTTCAACTGGAATTTTAGCCATTTTTTTTACGTGAAATTGTAAACATGTGGACATGGATTTTGAAAATTCTAGAGAGAATTTTAAAAGCTTCAACAGAATTTCAACAATTCTGAGAGGGATTTGAAAAGTTTCAATGGGAATGGGAAGAATTGGGACAAAAATTGGAAAATTTTTAAGGGACTTTGAAAAAATTTCAACTGAAATTTTAGCCATTTTTTTATGTGAAATTGTAAACATGTGGACATCGATTTTGAAAATTCTAGAGAGAATTTTAAAAGCTTCAACAGAATTTCAACAATTCTGAGAGGGATTTGAAAAGTTTCAATGGGAATGGGAAGAATTGGGACAAAAATTGGAAAATTTTGAAGGGACTTTGAAAAAATTTCAACTGGAATTTTAGCCATTTTTTGACGTGAAATTGTAAACATGTGGACATGGATTTTGAAAATTCTAGAGAGAATTTTAAAAGCTTCAACAGAATTTCAACAATTCTGAGAGGGATTTGAAAAGTTTCAATGGGAATGGGAAGAATTGGAACAAAAATTGGAAAATTTTTAAGGGACTTTGAAAAAATTTCAACTGGAATTTTAGCCATTTTTTTATGTGAAATTGTAAACATGTGGACATGGATTTTGAAAATTCTAGAGAGAATTCTAAAAGCTTCAACAGAATTTCAACAATTCTGAGAGGGATTTGAAAAGTTTCAATGGGAATGGGAAGAATTGGGACAAAAATTGGAAAATTTTTAAGGGACTTTGAAAAAATTTCAACTGGAATTTTAGCCATTTTTTGACGTGGAATTGTAAACATGTGGACATGGATTTTGAAAATTCTAGAGAGAATTCTAAAAGCTTCAACAGAATTTCAACAATTTTGAGAGGGATTTGAAAAGTTTCAATGGGAATGGGAAGAATTGGGACAAAAATTGGAAAATTTTTAAGGGACTTTGAAAAAGTTTCAACTGGAATTTTAGCCATTTTTTGACGTGAAATTGTAAACATGTGGACATGGATTTTGAAAATTCTAGAGAGAATTTTAAAAGCTTCAAGAGAATTTCAACAATGTTGAGAGGGATTTGAAAAGTTTCAATGGGAATGGGAAGAATTGGGACAAAAATTGGAAAATTTTTAAGGGACTTTGAAAAAATTTCAACTGGAATTTTAGCCATTTTTTGACGTGAAATTGTAAACATGTGGACATGGATTTTGAAAATTCTAGAGAGAATTCTAAAAGCTTGAACAGAATTTCAACAATTTTGAGAGGGATTTGAAAAGTTTCAATGGGAATGGGAAGAATTGGGACAAAAATTGGAAAATATTTAAGGGACTTTGTAAAAATTTCAACTGGAATTTTAGCCATTTTTTACGTGAAATTGTAAACATGTGGACATGGATTTTGAAAATTCTAGAGAGAATTTTAAAAGCTTCAACAGAATTTCAACAATTTTGAGAGGGATTTGAAAAGTTTCAGTGGGAATGGGAAGAATTGGGACAAAAATTGGAAAATTTTTAAGGGACTTTGAAAAAGTTTCAACTGGAATTTTAGCAATTTTTTGACGTGAAATTGTAAACATGTGGACATGGATTTGAAAATTCTAGAGAGAATTTTAAAAGCTTCAACAGAATTTCAACAATTCTGAGAGGGATTTGAAAAGTTTCAATGGGAATGGGAAGAATTGGGAGAAAAATTGGAAAATTTTGAAGGGACTTTGAAAAAATTTCAAATGGAATTTTAGCCATTTTTTTGACGTGAAATTGTAAACATGTGGACATGGATTTTGAAAATTCTAGAGAGAATTTTAAAAGCTTCAACAGAATTTCAACAATTCTGAGAGGGATTTGAAAAGTTTCAATGGGAATGGGAAGAATTGGGACAAAAATTGGAAAATTTTTAAGGGACTTTGAAAAAATTTCAACTGGAATTTTAGCCATTTTTTACGTGAAATTGTAAACATGTGGACATGGATTTTGAAAATTCTAGAGAGAATTTTAAAAGCTTCAACAGAATTTCAACAATTTTGAGAGGGATTTGAAAAGTTTCAGTGGGAATGGGAAGAATTGGGACAAAAATTGGAAAATTTTTAAGGGACTTTGAAAAAATTTCAACTGAAATTTTAGCCATTTTTTTATGTGAAATTGTAAACATGTGGACATCGATTTTGAAAATTCTAGAGAGAATTTTAAAAGCTTCAACAGAATTTCAACAATTCTGAGAGGGATTTGAAAAGTTTCAATGGGAATGGGAAGAATTGGGACAAAAATTGGAAAATTTTTAAGGGACTTTGAAAAAATTTCAACTGGAATTTTAGCCATTTTTTGACGTGAAATTGTAAACATGTGGACATGGATTTTGAAAATTCTAGAGAGAATTTTAAAAGCTTCAACAGAATTTCAACAATTCTGAGAGGGATTTGAAAAGTTTCAATGGGAATGGGAAGAATTGGAACAAAAATTGGAAAATTTTGAAGGGACTTTGAAAAAATTTCAACTGGAATTTTAGCCATTTTTTGACGTGAAATTGTAAACATGTGGACATGGATTTTGAAAATTCTAGAGAGAATTCTAAAAGCTTCAACAGAATTTCAACAATTCTGAGAGGGATTTGAAAAGTTTCAATGGGAATGGGAAGAATTGGGACAAAAATTGGAAAATTTTTAAGGGACTTTGAAAAAATTTCAACTGGAATTTTAGCCATTTTTTGACGTGGAATTGTAAACATGTGGACATGGATTTTGAAAATTCTAGAGAGAATTCTAAAAGCTTCAAGAGAATTTCAACAATTTTGAGAGGGATTTGAAAAGTTTCAATGGGAATGGGAAGAATTGGGACAAAAATTGGAAAATTTTTAAGGGACTTTGAAAAAGTTTCAACTGGAATTTTAGCCATTTTTTGACGTGAAATTGTAAACATGTGGACATGGATTTTGAAAATTCTAGAGAGAAT
Source organism: Streptopelia decaocto (assembly GCF_964273445.1). NCBI lineage: Eukaryota > Metazoa > Chordata > Aves > Columbiformes > Columbidae > Streptopelia > Streptopelia decaocto. The sequence goes on along the minus strand of NW_028117190.1, from coordinate 56,605 downwards.
TTTAAAAGCTTCAAGAGAATTTCAACAATGTTGAGAGGGATTTGAAAAGTTTCAATGGGAATGGGAAGAATTGGGACAAAAATTGGAAAATTTTTAAGGGACTTTGAAAAAATTTCAACTGGAATTTTAGCCATTTTTTGACGTGAAATTGTAAACATGTGGACATGGATTTTGAAAATTCTAGAGAGAATTCTAAAAGCTTGAACAGAATTTCAACAATTTTGAGAGGGATTTGAAAAGTTTCAATGGGAATGGGAAGAATTGGGACAAAAATTGGAAAATATTTAAGGGACTTTGTAAAAATTTCAACTGGAATTTTAGCCATTTTTTACGTGAAATTGTAAACATGTGGACATGGATTTTGAAAATTCTAGAGAGAATTTTAAAAGCTTCAACAGAATTTCAACAATTTTGAGAGGGATTTGAAAAGTTTCAGTGGGAATGGGAAGAATTGGGACAAAAATTGGAAAATTTTTAAGGGACTTTGAAAAAGTTTCAACTGGAATTTTAGCAATTTTTTGACGTGAAATTGTAAACATGTGGACATGGATTTGAAAATTCTAGAGAGAATTTTAAAAGCTTCAACAGAATTTCAACAATTCTGAGAGGGATTTGAAAAGTTTCAATGGGAATGGGAAGAATTGGGAGAAAAATTGGAAAATTTTGAAGGGACTTTGAAAAAATTTCAAATGGAATTTTAGCCATTTTTTGACGTGAAATTGTAAACATGTGGACATGGATTTTGAAAATTCTAGAGAGAATTTTAAAAGCTTCAACAGAATTTCAACAATTCTGAGAGGGATTTGAAAAGTTTCAATGGGAATGGGAAGAATTGGGACAAAAATTGGAAAATTTTTAAGGGACTTTGAAAAAATTTCAACTGGAATTTTAGCCATTTTTTACGTGAAATTGTAAACATGTGGACATGGATTTTGAAAATTCTAGAGAGAATTTTAAAAGCTTCAACAGAATTTCAACAATTTTGAGAGGGATTTGAAAAGTTTCAGTGGGAATGGGAAGAATTGGGACAAAAATTGGAAAATTTTTAAGGGACTTTGAAAAAGTTTCAACTGGAATTTTAGCAATTTTTTGACGTGAAATTGTAAACATGTGGACATGGATTTGAAAATTCTAGAGAGAATTTTAAAAGCTTCAACAGAATTTCAACAATTCTGAGAGGGATTTGAAAAGTTTCAATGGGAATGGGAAGAATTGGGACAAAAATTGGAAAATTTTTAAGGGACTTTGAAAAAATTTCAACTGAAATTTTAGCCATTTTTTTATGTGAAATTGTAAACATGTGGACATCGATTTTGAAAATTCTAGAGAGAATTCTAAAAGCTTCAACAGAATTTCAACAATTCTGAGAGGGATTTGAAAAGTTTCAATGGGAATGGGAAGAATTGGGACAAAAATTGGAAAATTTTTAAGGGACTTTGAAAAAATTTCAACTGGAATTTTAGCCATTTTTTGACGTGGAATTGTAAACATGTGGACATGGATTTTGAAAATTCTAGAGAGAATTCTAAAAGCTTCAAGAGAATTTCAACAATTTTGAGAGGGATTTGAAAAGTTTCAATGGGAATGGGAAGAATTGGGACAAAAATTGGAAAATTTTTAAGGGACTTTGAAAAAGTTTCAACTGGAATTTTAGCCATTTTTTGACGTGAAATTGTAAACATGTGGACATGGATTTTGAAAATTCTAGAGAGAATTTTAAAAGCTTCAAGAGAATTTCAACAATGTTGAGAGGGATTTGAAAAGTTTCAATGGGAATGGGAAGAATTGGGACAAAAATTGGAAAATTTTTAAGGGACTTTGAAAAAATTTCAACTGGAATTTTAGCCATTTTTTGACGTGAAATTGTAAACATGTGGACATGGATTTTGAAAATTCTAGAGAGAATTCTAAAAGCTTGAACAGAATTTCAACAATTTTGAGAGGGATTTGAAAAGTTTCAATGGGAATGGGAAGAATTGGGACAAAAATTGGAAAATATTTAAGGGACTTTGTAAAAATTTCAACTGGAATTTTAGCCATTTTTTACGTGAAATTGTAAACATGTGGACATGGATTTTGAAAATTCTAGAGAGAATTTTAAAAGCTTCAACAGAATTTCAACAATTTTGAGAGGGATTTGAAAAGTTTCAGTGGGAATGGGAAGAATTGGGACAAAAATTGGAAAATTTTTAAGGGACTTTGAAAAAGTTTCAACTGGAATTTTAGCAATTTTTTGACGTGAAATTGTAAACATGTGGACATGGATTTGAAAATTCTAGAGAGAATTTTAAAAGCTTCAACAGAATTTCAACAATTCTGAGAGGGATTTGAAAAGTTTCAATGGGAATGGGAAGAATTGGGAGAAAAATTGGAAAATTTTGAAGGGACTTTGAAAAAATTTCAAATGGAATTTTAGCCATTTTTTGACGTGAAATTGTAAACATGTGGACATGGATTTTGAAAATTCTAGAGAGAATTTTAAAAGCTTCAACAGAATTTCAACAATTCTGAGAGGGATTTGAAAAGTTTCAATGGGAATGGGAAGAATTGGGACAAAAATTGGAAAATTTTTAAGGGACTTTGAAAAAATTTCAACTGGAATTTTAGCCATTTTTTACGTGAAATTGTAAACATGTGGACATGGATTTTGAAAATTCTAGAGAGAATTTTAAAAGCTTCAACAGAATTTCAACAATTTTGAGAGGGATTTGAAAAGTTTCAGTGGGAATGGGAAGAATTGGGACAAAAATTGGAAAATTTTTAAGGGACTTTGAAAAAGTTTCAACTGGAATTTTAGCCATTTTTTGACGTGAAATTGTAAACATGTGGACATGGATTTGAAAATTCTAGAGAGAATTTTAAAAGCTTCAACAGAATTTCAACAATTCTGAGAGGGATTTGAAAAGTTTCAATGGGAATGGGAAGAATTGGGACAAAAATTGGAAAATTTTGAAGGGACTTTGAAAAAATTTCAACTGGAATTTTAGCCATTTTTTGACGTGAAATTGTAAACATGTGGACATGGATTTTGAAAATTCTAGAGAGAATTTTAAAAGCTTCAACAGAATTTCAACAATTCTGAGAGGGATTTGAAAAGTTTCAATGGGAATGGGAAGAATTGGGACAAAAATTGGAAAATTTTGAAGGGACTTTGAAAAAATTTCAACTGGAATTTTAGCCATTTTTTGACGTGAAATTGTAAACATGTGGACATGGATTTTGAAAATTCTAGAGAGAATTTTAAAAGCTTCAACAGAATTTCAACAATTCTGAGAGGGATTTGAAAAGTTTCAATGGGAATGGGAAGAATTGGGACAAAAATTGGAAAATTTTTAAGGGACTTTGAAAAAGTTTCAACTGGAATTTTAGCCATTTTTTGACGTGGAATTGTAAACATGTGGACATGGATTTTGAAAATTCTAGAGAGAATTTTAAAAGCTTCAACAGAATTTCAACAATTCTGAGAGGGATTTGAAAAGTTTCAATGGGAATGGGAAGAATTGGGACAAAAATTGGAAAATTTTTAAGGGACTTTGAAAAAGTTTCAACTGGAATTTTAGCCATTTTTTGACGTGGAATTGTAAACATGTGGACATGGATTTTGAAAATTCTAGAGAGAATTTTAAAAGCTTCAACAGAATTTCAACAATTTTGAGAGGGATTTGAAAAGTTTCAATGGGAATGGGAAGAATTGGGACAAAAATTGGAAAATTTTTAAGGGACTTTGAAAAAGTTTCAACTGGAATTTTAGCAATTTATTGACGTGAAATTGTAAACATGTGGACATGGATTTTGAAAATTCTAGAGAGAATTTTAAAAGCTTCAAGAGAATTTCAACAATGTTGAGAGGGATTTGAAAAGTTTCAATGGGAATGGGAAGAATTGGGACAAAAATTGGAAAATTTTTAAGGGACTTTGAAAAAATTTCAACTGGAATTTTAGCCATTTTTTGACGTGAAATTGTAAACATGTGGACATGGATTTTGAAAATTCTAGAGAGAATTCTAAAAGCTTCAACAGAATTTCAACAATTTTGAGAGGGATTTGAAAAGTTTCAATGGGAATGGGAAGAATTGGGACAAAAATTGGAAAATATTTAAGGGACTTTGAAAAAATTTCAACTGGAATTTTAGCCATTTTTTTACGTGAAATTGTAAACATGTGGACATGGATTTTGAAAATTCTAGAGAGAATTTTAAAAGCTTCAACAGAATTTCAACAATTCTGAGAGGGATTTGAAAAGTTTCAATGGGAATGGGAAGAATTGGGACAAAAATTGGAAAATTTTTAAGGGACTTTGAAAAAATTTCAACTGGAATTTTAGCCATTTTTTGACGTGAAATTGTAAACATGTGGACATGGATTTTGAAAATTCTAGAGAGAATTCTAAAAGCTTCAACAGAATTTCAACAATTTTGAGAGGGATTTGAAAAGTTTCAATGGGAATGGGAAGAATTGGGACAAAAATTGGAAAATATTTAAGGGACTTTGAAAAAATTTCAACTGGAATTTTAGCCATTTTTTGACGTGAAATTGTAAACATGTGGACATGGATTTTGAAAATTCTAGAGAGAATTTTAAAAGCTTCAAGAGAATTTCAACAATGTTGAGAGGGATTTGAAAAGTTTCAATGGGAATGGGAAGAATTGGGACAAAAATTGGAAAATTTTTAAGGGACTTTGAAAAAATTTCAACTGGAATTTTAGCCATTTTTTGACGTGAAATTGTAAACATGTGGACATGGATTTTGAAAATTCTAGAGAGAATTCTAAAAGCTTCAACAGAATTTCAACAATTCTGAGAGGGATTTGAAAAGTTTCAATGGGAATGGGAAGAATTGGGACAAAAATTGGAAAATTTTTAAGGGACTTTGAAAAAATTTCAACTGGAATTTTAGCCATTTTTTGACGTGAAATTGTAAACATGTGGACATGGATTTTGAAAATTCTAGAGAGAATTTTAAAAGCTTCAACAGAATTTCAACAATTTTGAGAGGGATTTGAAAAGTTTCAATGGGAATGGGAAGAATTGGGACAAAAATTGGAAAATTTTGAAGGGACTTTGAAAAAATTTCAAATGGAATTTTAGCCATTCTTTGACGTGAAATTGTAAACATGTGGACATGGATTTTGAAAATTCTAGAGAGAATTTTAAAAGCTTCAACAGAATTTCAACAATTTTGAGAGGGATTTGAAAAGTTTCAGTGGGAATGGGAAGAATTGGGACAAAAATTGGAAAATTTTTAAGGGACTTTGAAAAATTTTCAACTGGAATTTTAGCAATTTTTTGACGTGAAATTGTAAACATGTGGACATGGATTTGAAAATTCTAGAGAGAATTTTAAAAGCTTCAACAGAATTTCAACAATTCTGAGAGGGATTTGAAAAGTTTCAATGGGAATGGGAAGAATTGGGACAAAAATTGGAAAATTTTGAAGGGACTTTGAAAAAATTTCAACTGGAATTTTAGCCATTTTTTGACGTGAAATTGTAAACATGTGGACATGGATTTTGAAAATTCTAGAGAGAATTTTAAAAGCTTCAACAGAATTTCAACAATTTTGAGAGGGATTTGAAAAGTTTCAATGGGAATGGGAAGAATTGGGACAAAAATTGGAAAATTTTGAAGGGACTTTGAAAAAATTTCAAATGGAATTTTAGCCATTTTTTGACGTGAAATTGTAAACATGTGGACATGGATTTTGAAAATTCTAGAGAGAATTTTAAAAGCTTCAACAGAATTTCAACAATTTTGAGAGGGATTTGAAAAGTTTCAATGGGAATGGGAAGAATTGGGACAAAAATTGGAAAATTTTTAAGGGACTTTGAAAAAATTTCAACTGGAATTTTAGCAATTTTTTGACGTGAAATTGTAAACATGTGGACATGGATTTGAAAATTCTAGAGAGAATTTTAAAAGCTTCAACAGAATTTCAACAATTCTGAGAGGGATTTGAAAAGTTTCAATGGGAATGGGAAGAATTGGGACAAAAATTGGAAAATTTTGAAGGGACTTTGAAAAAATTTCAACTGGAATTTTAGCCATTTTTTGACGTGAAATTGTAAACGTGGACATGGATTTTGAAAATTCTAGAGAGAATTCTAAAAGCTTCAACAGAATTTCAACAATTCTGAGAGGGATTTGAAAAGTTTCAATGGGAATGGGAAGAATTGGGACAAAAATTGGAAAATTTTTAAGGGACTTTGAAAAAATTTCAACTGGAATTTTAGCCATTTTTTTTACGTGAAATTGTAAACATGTGGACATGGATTTTGAAAATTCTAGAGAGAATTTTAAAAGCTTCAACAGAATTTCAACAATTCTGAGAGGGATTTGAAAAGTTTCAATGGGAATGGGAAGAATTGGGACAAAAATTGGAAAATTTTTAAGGGACTTTGAAAAAATTTCAACTGAAATTTTAGCCATTTTTTTATGTGAAATTGTAAACATGTGGACATCGATTTTGAAAATTCTAGAGAGAATTTTAAAAGCTTCAACAGAATTTCAACAATTCTGAGAGGGATTTGAAAAGTTTCAATGGGAATGGGAAGAATTGGGACAAAAATTGGAAAATTTTGAAGGGACTTTGAAAAAATTTCAACTGGAATTTTAGCCATTTTTTGACGTGAAATTGTAAACATGTGGACATGGATTTTGAAAATTCTAGAGAGAATTTTAAAAGCTTCAACAGAATTTCAACAATTCTGAGAGGGATTTGAAAAGTTTCAATGGGAATGGGAAGAATTGGAACAAAAATTGGAAAATTTTTAAGGGACTTTGAAAAAATTTCAACTGGAATTTTAGCCATTTTTTTATGTGAAATTGTAAACATGTGGACATGGATTTTGAAAATTCTAGAGAGAATTCTAAAAGCTTCAACAGAATTTCAACAATTCTGAGAGGGATTTGAAAAGTTTCAATGGGAATGGGAAGAATTGGGACAAAAATTGGAAAATTTTTAAGGGACTTTGAAAAAATTTCAACTGGAATTTTAGCCATTTTTTGACGTGAAATTGTAAACATGTGGACATGGATTTTGAAAATTCTAGAGAGAATTCTAAAAGCTTCAACAGAATTTCAACAATTTTGAGAGGGATTTGAAAAGTTTCAATGGGAATGGGAAGAATTGGGACAAAAATTGGAAAATTTTTAAGGGACTTTGAAAAAATTTCAACTGGAATTTTAGCCATTTTTTGACGTGAAATTGTAAACATGTGGACATGGATTTTGAAAATTCTAGAGAGAATTTTAAAAGCTTCAACAGAATTTCAACAATTTTGAGAGGGATTTGAAAAGTTTCAGTGGGAATGGGAAGAATTGGGACAAAAATTGGAAAATTTTTAAGGGACTTTGAAAAAGTTTCAACTGGAATTTTAGCCATTTTTTGACGTGAAATTGTAAACATGTGGACATGGATTTGAAAATTCTAGAGAGAATTTTAAAAGCTTCAACAGAATTTCAACAATTCTGAGAGGGATTTGAAAAGTTTCAATGGGAATGGGAAGAATTGGGACAAAAATTGGAAAATTTTGAAGGGACTTTGAAAAAATTTCAACTGGAATTTTAGCCATTTTTTGACGTGAAATTGTAAACATGTGGACATGGATTTTGAAAATTCTAGAGAGAATTTTAAAAGCTTCAACAGAATTTCAACAATTCTGAGAGGGATTTGAAAAGTTTCAATGGGAATGGGAAGAATTGGGACAAAAATTGGAAAATTTTGAAGGGACTTTGAAAAAATTTCAACTGGAATTTTAGCCATTTTTTGACGTGAAATTGTAAACATGTGGACATGGATTTTGAAAATTCTAGAGAGAATTTTAAAAGCTTCAACAGAATTTCAACAATTCTGAGAGGGATTTGAAAAGTTTCAATGGGAATGGGAAGAATTGGGACAAAAATTGGAAAATTTTTAAGGGACTTTGAAAAAGTTTCAACTGGAATTTTAGCCATTTTTTGACGTGGAATTGTAAACATGTGGACATGGATTTTGAAAATTCTAGAGAGAATTTTAAAAGCTTCAACAGAATTTCAACAATTCTGAGAGGGATTTGAAAAGTTTCAATGGGAATGGGAAGAATTGGGACAAAAATTGGAAAATTTTTAAGGGACTTTGAAAAAGTTTCAACTGGAATTTTAGCCATTTTTTGACGTGAAATTGTAAACATGTGGACATGGATTTTGAAAATTCTAGAGAGAATTTTAAAAGCTTCAACAGAATTTCAACAATTTTGAGAGGGATTTGAAAAGTTTCAATGGGAATGGGAAGAATTGGGACAAAAATTGGAAAATTTTTAAGGGACTTTGAAAAAGTTTCAACTGGAATTTTAGCAATTTATTGACGTGAAATTGTAAACATGTGGACATGGATTTTGAAAATTCTAGAGAGAATTTTAAAAGCTTCAAGAGAATTTCAACAATGTTGAGAGGGATTTGAAAAGTTTCAATGGGAATGGGAAGAATTGGGACAAAAATTGGAAAATTTTTAAGGGACTTTGAAAAAATTTCAACTGGAATTTTAGCCATTTTTTGACGTGAAATTGTAAACATGTGGACATGGATTTTGAAAATTCTAGAGAGAATTCTAAAAGCTTCAACAGAATTTCAACAATTTTGAGAGGGATTTGAAAAGTTTCAATGGGAATGGGAAGAATTGGGACAAAAATTGGAAAATATTTAAGGGACTTTGAAAAAATTTCAACTGGAATTTTAGCCATTTTTTTACGTGAAATTGTAAACATGTGGACATGGATTTTGAAAATTCTAGAGAGAATTTTAAAAGCTTCAACAGAATTTCAACAATTCTGAGAGGGATTTGAAAAGTTTCAATGGGAATGGGAAGAATTGGGACAAAAATTGGAAAATTTTTAAGGGACTTTGAAAAAATTTCAACTGGAATTTTAGCCATTTTTTGACGTGAAATTGTAAACATGTGGACATGGATTTTGAAAATTCTAGAGAGAATTCTAAAAGCTTCAACAGAATTTCAACAATTTTGAGAGGGATTTGAAAAGTTTCAATGGGAATGGGAAGAATTGGGACAAAAATTGGAAAATATTTAAGGGACTTTGAAAAAATTTCAACTGGAATTTTAGCCATTTTTTGACGTGAAATTGTAAACATGTGGACATGGATTTTGAAAATTCTAGAGAGAATTTTAAAAGCTTCAAGAGAATTTCAACAATGTTGAGAGGGATTTGAAAAGTTTCAATGGGAATGGGAAGAATTGGGACAAAAATTGGAAAATTTTTAAGGGACTTTGAAAAAATTTCAACTGGAATTTTAGCCATTTTTTGACGTGAAATTGTAAACATGTGGACATGGATTTTGAAAATTCTAGAGAGAATTCTAAAAGCTTCAACAGAATTTCAACAATTCTGAGAGGGATTTGAAAAGTTTCAATGGGAATGGGAAGAATTGGGACAAAAATTGGAAAATTTTTAAGGGACTTTGAAAAAATTTCAACTGGAATTTTAGCCATTTTTTGACGTGAAATTGTAAACATGTGGACATGGATTTTGAAAATTCTAGAGAGAATTTTAAAAGCTTCAACAGAATTTCAACAATTTTGAGAGGGATTTGAAAAGTTTCAATGGGAATGGGAAGAATTGGGACAAAAATTGGAAAATTTTGAAGGGACTTTGAAAAAATTTCAAATGGAATTTTAGCCATTCTTTGACGTGAAATTGTAAACATGTGGACATGGATTTTGAAAATTCTAGAGAGAATTTTAAAAGCTTCAACAGAATTTCAACAATTTTGAGAGGGATTTGAAAAGTTTCAGTGGGAATGGGAAGAATTGGGACAAAAATTGGAAAATTTTTAAGGGACTTTGAAAAATTTTCAACTGGAATTTTAGCAATTTTTTGACGTGAAATTGTAAACATGTGGACATGGATTTGAAAATTCTAGAGAGAATTTTAAAAGCTTCAACAGAATTTCAACAATTCTGAGAGGGATTTGAAAAGTTTCAATGGGAATGGGAAGAATTGGGACAAAAATTGGAAAATTTTGAAGGGACTTTGAAAAAATTTCAACTGGAATTTTAGCCATTTTTTGACGTGAAATTGTAAACATGTGGACATGGATTTTGAAAATTCTAGAGAGAATTTTAAAAGCTTCAACAGAATTTCAACAATTTTGAGAGGGATTTGAAAAGTTTCAATGGGAATGGGAAGAATTGGGACAAAAATTGGAAAATTTTGAAGGGACTTTGAAAAAATTTCAAATGGAATTTTAGCCATTTTTTGACGTGAAATTGTAAACATGTGGACATGGATTTTGAAAATTCTAGAGAGAATTTTAAAAGCTTCAACAGAATTTCAACAATTTTGAGAGGGATTTGAAAAGTTTCAATGGGAATGGGAAGAATTGGGACAAAAATTGGAAAATTTTTAAGGGACTTTGAAAAAATTTCAACTGGAATTTTAGCAATTTTTTGACGTGAAATTGTAAACATGTGGACATGGATTTGAAAATTCTAGAGAGAATTTTAAAAGCTTCAACAGAATTTCAACAATTCTGAGAGGGATTTGAAAAGTTTCAATGGGAATGGGAAGAATTGGGACAAAAATTGGAAAATTTTGAAGGGACTTTGAAAAAATTTCAACTGGAATTTTAGCCATTTTTTGACGTGAAATTGTAAACGTGGACATGGATTTTGAAAATTCTAGAGAGAATTCTAAAAGCTTCAACAGAATTTCAACAATTCTGAGAGGGATTTGAAAAGTTTCAATGGGAATGGGAAGAATTGGGACAAAAATTGGAAAATTTTTAAGGGACTTTGAAAAAATTTCAACTGGAATTTTAGCCATTTTTTTTACGTGAAATTGTAAACATGTGGACATGGATTTTGAAAATTCTAGAGAGAATTTTAAAAGCTTCAACAGAATTTCAACAATTCTGAGAGGGATTTGAAAAGTTTCAATGGGAATGGGAAGAATTGGGACAAAAATTGGAAAATTTTTAAGGGACTTTGAAAAAATTTCAACTGAAATTTTAGCCATTTTTTTATGTGAAATTGTAAACATGTGGACATCGATTTTGAAAATTCTAGAGAGAATTTTAAAAGCTTCAACAGAATTTCAACAATTCTGAGAGGGATTTGAAAAGTTTCAATGGGAATGGGAAGAATTGGGACAAAAATTGGAAAATTTTGAAGGGACTTTGAAAAAATTTCAACTGGAATTTTAGCCATTTTTTGACGTGAAATTGTAAACATGTGGACATGGATTTTGAAAATTCTAGAGAGAATTTTAAAAGCTTCAACAGAATTTCAACAATTCTGAGAGGGATTTGAAAAGTTTCAATGGGAATGGGAAGAATTGGAACAAAAATTGGAAAATTTTTAAGGGACTTTGAAAAAATTTCAACTGGAATTTTAGCCATTTTTTTATGTGAAATTGTAAACATGTGGACATGGATTTTGAAAATTCTAGAGAGAATTCTAAAAGCTTCAACAGAATTTCAACAATTCTGAGAGGGATTTGAAAAGTTTCAATGGGAATGGGAAGAATTGGGACAAGAATTGGAAAATTTTTAAGGGACTTTGAAAAAATTTCAACTGGAATTTTAGCCATTTTTTGACGTGAAATTGTAAACATGTGGACATGGATTTTGAAAATTCTAGAGAGAATTCTAAAAGCTTCAACAGAATTTCAACAATTTTGAGAGGGATTTGAAAAGTTTCAATGGGAATGGGAAGAATTGGGACAAAAATTGGAAAATTTTTAAGGGACTTTGAAAAAATTTCAACTGGAATTTTAGCCATTTTTTGACGTGAAATTGTAAACATGTGGACATGGATTTTGAAAATTCTAGAGAGAATTTTAAAAGCTTCAACAGAATTTCAACAATTTTGAGAGGGATTTGAAAAGTTTCAATGGGAATGGGAAGAATTGGGACAAAAATTGGAAAATTTTTAATGGACTTTGAAAAAATTTCAAATGGAATTTTAGCCATTCTTTGACGTGAAATTGTAAACATGTGGACATGGATTTTGAAAATTCTAGAGAGAATTTTAAAAGCTTCAACAGAATTTCAACAATTTTGAGAGGGATTTGAAAAGTTTCAGTGGGAATGGGAAGAATTGGGACAAAAATTGGAAAATTTTGAAGGGACTTTGAAAAAATTTCAACTGGAATTTTAGCCATTTTTTGACGTGAAATTGTAAACATGTGGACATGGATTTTGAAAATTCTAGAGAGAATTTTAAAAGCTTCAACAGAATTTCAACAATTTTGAGAGGGATTTGAAAAGTTTCAATGGGAATGGGAAGAATTGGGACAAAAATTGGAAAATTTTGAAGGGACTTTGAAAAAATTTCAAATGGAATTTTAGCCATTTTTTGACGTGAAATTGTAAACATGTGGACATGGATTTTGAAAATTCTAGAGAGAATTTTAAAAGCTTCAACAGAATTTCAACAATTTTGAGAGGGATTTGAAAAGTTTCAATGGGAATGGGAAGAATTGGGACAAAAATTGGAAAATTTTTAAGGGACTTTGAAAAAATTTCAACTGGAATTTTAGCAATTTTTTGACGTGAAATTGTAAACATGTGGACATGGATTTGAAAATTCTAGAGAGAATTTTAAAAGCTTCAACAGAATTTCAACAATTCTGAGAGGGATTTGAAAAGTTTCAATGGGAATGGGAAGAATTGGGACAAAAATTGGAAAATTTTGAAGGGACTTTGAAAAAATTTCAACTGGAATTTTAGCCATTTTTTGACGTGAAATTGTAAACGTGGACATGGATTTTGAAAATTCTAGAGAGAATTCTAAAAGCTTCAACAGAATTTCAACAATTCTGAGAGGGATTTGAAAAGTTTCAATGGGAATGGGAAGAATTGGGACAAAAATTGGAAAATTTTTAAGGGACTTTGAAAAAATTTCAACTGAAATTTTAGCCATTTTTTTATGTGAAATTGTAAACATGTGGACATCGATTTTGAAAATTCTAGAGAGAATTTTAAAAGCTTCAACAGAATTTCAACAATTCTGAGAGGGATTTGAAAAGTTTCAATGGGAATGGGAAGAATTGGGACAAAAATTGGAAAATTTTGAAGGGACTTTGAAAAAATTTCAACTGGAATTTTAGCCATTTTTTGACGTGAAATTGTAAACATGTGGACATGGATTTTGAAAATTCTAGAGAGAATTTTAAAAGCTTCAACAGAATTTCAACAATTCTGAGAGGGATTTGAAAAGTTTCAATGGGAATGGGAAGAATTGGAACAAAAATTGGAAAATTTTTAAGGGACTTTGAAAAAATTTCAACTGGAATTTTAGCCATTTTTTTATGTGAAATTGTAAACATGTGGACATGGATTTTGAAAATTCTAGAGAGAATTCTAAAAGCTTCAACAGAATTTCAACAATTCTGAGAGGGATTTGAAAAGTTTCAATGGGAATGGGAAGAATTGGGACAAAAATTGGAAAATTTTTAAGGGACTTTGAAAAAATTTCAACTGGAATTTTAGCCATTTTTTGACGTGGAATTGTAAACATGTGGACATGGATTTTGAAAATTCTAGAGAGAATTCTAAAAGCTTCAAGAGAATTTCAACAATTTTGAGAGGGATTTGAAAAGTTTCAATGGGAATGGGAAGAATTGGGACAAAAATTGGAAAATTTTTAAGGGACTTTGAAAAAGTTTCAACTGGAATTTTAGCCATTTTTTGACGTGAAATTGTAAACATGTGGACATGGATTTTGAAAATTCTAGAGAGAATTTTAAAAGCTTCAAGAGAATTTCAACAATGTTGAGAGGGATTTGAAAAGTTTCAATGGGAATGGGAAGAATTGGGACAAAAATTGGAAAATTTTTAAGGGACTTTGAAAAAATTTCAACTGGAATTTTAGCCATTTTTTGACGTGAAATTGTAAACATGTGGACATGGATTTTGAAAATTCTAGAGAGAATTCTAAAAGCTTGAACAGAATTTCAACAATTTTGAGAGGGATTTGAAAAGTTTCAATGGGAATGGGAAGAATTGGGACAAAAATTGGAAAATATTTAAGGGACTTTGTAAAAATTTCAACTGGAATTTTAGCCATTTTTTACGTGAAATTGTAAACATGTGGACATGGATTTTGAAAATTCTAGAGAGAATTTTAAAAGCTTCAACAGAATTTCAACAATTTTGAGAGGGATTTGAAAAGTTTCAGTGGGAATGGGAAGAATTGGGACAAAAATTGGAAAATTTTTAAGGGACTTTGAAAAAGTTTCAACTGGAATTTTAGCAATTTTTTGACGTGAAATTGTAAACATGTGGACATGGATTTGAAAATTCTAGAGAGAATTTTAAAAGCTTCAACAGAATTTCAACAATTCTGAGAGGGATTTGAAAAGTTTCAATGGGAATGGGAAGAATTGGGAGAAAAATTGGAAAATTTTGAAGGGACTTTGAAAAAATTTCAAATGGAATTTTAGCCATTTTTTTGACGTGAAATTGTAAACATGTGGACATGGATTTTGAAAATTCTAGAGAGAATTTTAAAAGCTTCAACAGAATTTCAACAATTCTGAGAGGGATTTGAAAAGTTTCAATGGGAATGGGAAGAATTGGGACAAAAATTGGAAAATTTTTAAGGGACTTTGAAAAAATTTCAACTGGAATTTTAGCCATTTTTTACGTGAAATTGTAAACATGTGGACATGGATTTTGAAAATTCTAGAGAGAATTTTAAAAGCTTCAACAGAATTTCAACAATTTTGAGAGGGATTTGAAAAGTTTCAGTGGGAATGGGAAGAATTGGGACAAAAATTGGAAAATTTTTAAGGGACTTTGAAAAAGTTTCAACTGGAATTTTAGCAATTTTTTGACGTGAAATTGTAAACATGTGGACATGGATTTGAAAATTCTAGAGAGAATTTTAAAAGCTTCAACAGAATTTCAACAATTCTGAGAGGGATTTGAAAAGTTTCAATGGGAATGGGAAGAATTGGGAGAAAAATTGGAAAATTTTGAAGGGACTTTGAAAAAATTTCAAATGGAATTTTAGCCATTTTTTTGACGTGAAATTGTAAACATGTGGACATGGATTTTGAAAATTCTAGAGAGAATTTTAAAAGCTTCAACAGAATTTCAACAATTCTGAGAGGGATTTGAAAAGTTTCAATGGGAATGGGAAGAATTGGGACAAAAATTGGAAAATTTTTAAGGGACTTTGAAAAAATTTCAACTGGAATTTTAGCCATTTTTTACGTGAAATTGTAAACATGTGGACATGGATTTTGAAAATTCTAGAGAGAATTTTAAAAGCTTCAACAGAATTTCAACAATTTTGAGAGGGATTTGAAAAGTTTCAGTGGGAATGGGAAGAATTGGGACAAAAATTGGAAAATTTTTAAGGGACTTTGAAAAAGTTTCAACTGGAATTTTAGCAATTTTTTGACGTGAAATTGTAAACATGTGGACATGGATTTGAAAATTCTAGAGAGAATTTTAAAAGCTTCAACAGAATTTCAACAATTCTGAGAGGGATTTGAAAAGTTTCAATGGGAATGGGAAGAATTGGGACAAAAATTGGAAAATTTTTAAGGGACTTTGAAAAAATTTCAACTGAAATTTTAGCCATTTTTTTATGTGAAATTGTAAACATATGGACATCGATTTTGAAAATTCTAGAGAGAATTTTAAAAGCTTCAACAGAATTTCAACAATTCTGAGAGGGATTTGAAAAGTTTCAATGGGAATGGGAAGAATTGGGACAAAAATTGGAAAATTTTTAAGGGACTTTGAAAAAATTTCAACTGGAATTTTAGCCATTTTTTGACGTGAAATTGTAAACATGTGGACATGGATTTTGAAAATTCTAGAGAGAATTTTAAAAGCTTCAACAGAATTTTAACAATTCTGAGAGGGATTTGAAAAGTTTCAATGGGAATGGGAAGAATTGGAACAAAAATTGGAAAATTTTTAAGGGACTTTGAAAAAATTTCAACTGGAATTTTAGCCATTTTTTTATGTGAAATTGTAAACATGTGGACATGGATTTTGAAAATTCTAGAGAGAATTCTAAAAGCTTCAACAGAATTTCAACAATTCTGAGAGGGATTTGAAAAGTTTCAATGGGAATGGGAAGAATTGGGACAAAAATTGGAAAATTTTTAAGGGACTTTGAAAAAATTTCAACTGGAATTTTAGCCATTTTTTGACGTGGAATTGTAAACATGTGGACATGGATTTTGAAAATTCTAGAGAGAATTCTAAAAGCTTCAACAGAATTTCAACAATTTTGAGAGGGATTTGAAAAGTTTCAATGGGAATGGGAAGAATTGGGACAAAAATTGGAAAATTTTTAAGGGACTTTGAAAAAGTTTCAACTGGAATTTTAGCCATTTTTTGACGTGAAATTGTAAACATGTGGACATGGATTTTGAAAATTCTAGAGAGAATTTTAAAAGCTTCAAGAGAATTTCAACAATGTTGAGAGGGATTTGAAAAGTTTCAATGGGAATGGGAAGAATTGGGACAAAAATTGGAAAATTTTTAAGGGACTTTGAAAAAATTTCAACTGGAATTTTAGCCATTTTTTGACGTGAAATTGTAAACATGTGGACATGGATTTTGAAAATTCTAGAGAGAATTCTAAAAGCTTGAACAGAATTTCAACAATTTTGAGAGGGATTTGAAAAGTTTCAATGGGAATGGGAAGAATTGGGACAAAAATTGGAAAATATTTAAGGGACTTTGTAAAAATTTCAACTGGAATTTTAGCCATTTTTTACGTGAAATTGTAAACATGTGGACATGGATTTTGAAAATTCTAGAGAGAATTTTAAAAGCTTCAACAGAATTTCAACAATTTTGAGAGGGATTTGAAAAGTTTCAGTGGGAATGGGAAGAATTGGGACAAAAATTGGAAAATTTTTAAGGGACTTTGAAAAAGTTTCAACTGGAATTTTAGCAATTTTTTGACGTGAAATTGTAAACATGTGGACATGGATTTGAAAATTCTAGAGAGAATTTTAAAAGCTTCAACAGAATTTCAACAATTCTGAGAGGGATTTGAAAAGTTTCAATGGGAATGGGAAGAATTGGGACAAAAATTGGAAAATTTTGAAGGGACTTTGAAAAAATTTCAAATGGAATTTTAGCCATTTTTTGACGTGAAATTGTAAACATGTGGACATGGATTTTGAAAATTCTAGAGAGAATTTTAAAAGCTTCAACAGAATTTCAACAATTCTGAGAGGGATTTGAAAAGTTTCAATGGGAATGGGAAGAATTGGGACAAAAATTGGAAAATTTTTAAGGGACTTTGAAAAAGTTTCAACTGGAATTTTAGCAATTTTTTGACGTGAAATTGTAAACATGTGGACATGGATTTGAAAATTCTAGAGAGAATTTTAAAAGCTTCAACAGAATTTCAACAATTCTGAGAGGGATTTGAAAAGTTTCAATGGGAATGGGAAGAATTGGGACAAAAATTGGAAAATTTTGAAGGGACTTTGAAAAAATTTCAACTGGAATTTTAGCCATTTTTTGACGTGAAATTGTAAACATGTGGACATGGATTTTGAAAATTCTAGAGAGAATTTTAAAAGCTTCAACAGAATTTCAACAATTCTGAGAGGGATTTGAAAAGTTTCAATGGGAATGGGAAGAATTGGGACAAAAATTGGAAAATTTTGAAGGGACTTTGAAAAAATTTCAACTGGAATTTTAGCCATTTTTTGACGTGAAATTGTAAACATGTGGACATGGATTTTGAAAATTCTAGAGAGAATTTTAAAAGCTTCAACAGAATTTCAACAATTCTGAGAGGGATTTGAAAAGTTTCAATGGGAATGGGAAGAATTGGGACAAAAATTGGAAAATTTTTAAGGGACTTTGAAAAAGTTTCAACTGGAATTTTAGCCATTTTTTGACGTGGAATTGTAAACATGTGGACATGGATTTTGAAAATTCTAGAGAGAATTTTAAAAGCTTCAACAGAATTTCAACAATTCTGAGAGGGATTTGAAAAGTTTCAATGGGAATGGGAAGAATTGGGACAAAAATTGGAAAATTTTTAAGGGACTTTGAAAAAGTTTCAACTGGAATTTTAGCCATTTTTTGACGTGGAATTGTAAACATGTGGACATGGATTTTGAAAATTCTAGAGAGAATTTTAAAAGCTTCAACAGAATTTCAACAATTTTGAGAGGGATTTGAAAAGTTTCAATGGGAATGGGAAGAATTGGGACAAAAATTTGCAAATTTTTAAGGGACTTTGAAAAAGTTTCAACTGGAATTTTAGCAATTTATTGACGTGAAATTGTAAACATGTGGACATGGATTTTGAAAATTCTAGAGAGAATTTTAAAAGCTTCAAGAGAATTTCAACAATGTTGAGAGGGATTTGAAAAGTTTCAATGGGAATGGGAAGAATTGGGACAAAAATTGGAAAATTTTTAAGGGACTTTGAAAAAATTTCAACTGGAATTTTAGCCATTTTTTGACGTGAAATTGTAAACATGTGGACATGGATTTTGAAAATTCTAGAGAGAATTCTAAAAGCTTCAACAGAATTTCAACAATTTTGAGAGGGATTTGAAAAGTTTCAATGGGAATGGGAAGAATTGGGACAAAAATTGGAAAATATTTAAGGGACTTTGAAAAAATTTCAACTGGAATTTTAGCCATTTTTTTACGTGAAATTGTAAACATGTGGACATGGATTTTGAAAATTCTAGAGAGAATTTTAAAAGCTTCAACAGAATTTCAACAATTCTGAGAGGGATTTGAAAAGTTTCAATGGGAATGGGAAGAATTGGGACAAAAATTGGAAAATTTTTAAGGGACTTTGAAAAAATTTCAACTGGAATTTTAGCCATTTTTTGACGTGGAATTGTAAACATGTGGACATGGATTTTGAAAATTCTAGAGAGAATTTTAAAAGCTTCAACAGAATTTCAACAATTCTGAGAGGGATTTGAAAAGTTTCAATGGGAATGGGAAGAATTGGGACAAAAATTGGAAATTTTTTAAGGGACTTTGAAAAAGTTTCAACTGGAATTTTAGCCATTTTTTGACGTGGAATTGTAAACATGTGGACATGGATTTTGAAAATTCTAGAGAGAATTTTAAAAGCTTCAAGAGAATTTCAACAATTTTGAGAGGGATTTGAAAAGTTTCAATGGGAATGGGAAGAATTGGGACAAAAATTTGAAAATTTTTAAGGGACTTTGAAAAAGTTTCAACTGGAATTTTAGCAATTTATTGACGTGAAATTGTAAACATGTGGACATGGATTTTGAAAATTCTAGAGAGAATTTTAAAAGCTTCAAGAGAATTTCAACAATGTTGAGAGGGATTTGAAAAGTTTCAATGGGAATGGGAAGAATTGGGACAAAAATTGGAAAATTTTTAAGGGACTTTGAAAAAATTTCAACTGGAATTTTAGCCATTTTTTGACGTGAAATTGTAAACATGTGGACATGGATTTTGAAAATTCTAGAGAGAATTCTAAAAGCTTCAACAGAATTTCAACAATTTTGAGAGGGATTTGAAAAGTTTCAATGGGAATGGGAAGAATTGGGACAAAAATTGGAAAATATTTAAGGGACTTTGAAAAAATTTCAACTGGAATTTTAGCCATTTTTTTACGTGAAATTGTAAACATGTGGACATGGATTTTGAAAATTCTAGAGAGAATTTTAAAAGCTTCAACAGAATTTCAACAATTCTGAGAGGGATTTGAAAAGTTTCAATGGGAATGGGAAGAATTGGGACAAAAATTGGAAAATTTTTAAGGGACTTTGAAAAAATTTCAACTGGAATTTTAGCCATTTTTTGACGTGGAATTGTAAACATGTGGACATGGATTTTGAAAATTCTAGAGAGAATTTTAAAAGCTTCAACAGAATTTCAACAATTCTGAGAGGGATTTGAAAAGTTTCAATGGGAATGGGAAGAATTGGGACAAAAATTGGAAAATTTTTAAGGGACTTTGAAAAAATTTCAACTGGAATTTTAGCCATTTTTTGACGTGAAATTGTAAACATGTGGACATGGATTTTGAAAATTCTAGAGAGAATTTTAAAAGCTTCAACAGAATTTCAACAATTTTGAGAGGGATTTGAAAAGTTTCAATGGGAATGGGAAGAATTGGGACAAAAATTGGAAAATATTTAAGGGACTTTGAAAAAATTTCAACTGGAAGTTTAGCCATTTTTTGACGTGAAATTGTAAACATGTGGACATGGATTTTGAAAATTCTAGAGAGAATTCTAAAAGCTTCAACAGAATTTCAACAATTTTGAGAAGGATTTGAAAAGTTTCAATGGGAATGGGAAGAATTGGGACAAAAATTAGAAAATTTTTAAGGGACTTTGAAAAAATTTCAACTGGAATTTTAGCCATTTTTTTAAGTGAAATTGTAAACATGTGGACATGGATTTTGAAAATTCTAGAGAGAATTCTAAAAGCTTCAACAGAATTTCAACAATTTTGAGAGGGATTTGAAAAGTTTCAATGGGAATGGGAAGAATTGGGACAAAAATTGGAAAATTTTGAAGGGACTTTGAAAAAATTTCAACTGGAATTTTAGCCATTTTTTGACGTGGAATTGTAAACATGTGGACATGGATTTTGAAAATTCTAGAGAGAATTCTAAAAGCTTCAACAGAATTTCAACAATTTTGAGAGGGATTTGAAAAGTTTCAATGGGAATGGGAAGAATTGGGACAAAAATTGGAAAATTTTTAAGGGACTTTGAAAAAGTTTCAACTGGAATTTTAGCCATTTTTTGACGTGGAATTGTAAACATGTGGACATGGATTTTGAAAATTCTAGAGAGAATTTTAAAAGCTTCAACAGAATTTCAACAATTTTGAGAGGGATTTGAAAAGTTTCAATGGGAATGGGAAGAATTGGGACAAAAATTTGCAAATTTTTAAGGGACTTTGAAAAAGTTTCAACTGGAATTTTAGCAATTTATTGACGTGAAATTGTAAACATGTGGACATGGATTTTGAAAATTCTAGAGAGAATTTTAAAAGCTTCAAGAGAATTTCAACAATGTTGAGAGGGATTTGAAAAGTTTCAATGGGAATGGGAAGAATTGGGACAAAAATTGGAAAATTTTTAAGGGACTTTGAAAAAATTTCAACTGGAATTTTAGCCATTTTTTGACGTGAAATTGTAAACATGTGGACATGGATTTTGAAAATTCTAGAGAGAATTCTAAAAGCTTCAACAGAATTTCAACAATTTTGAGAGGGATTTGAAAAGTTTCAATGGGAATGGGAAGAATTGGGACAAAAATTGGAAAATATTTAAGGGACTTTGAAAAAATTTCAACTGGAATTTTAGCCATTTTTTTACGTGAAATTGTAAACATGTGGACATGGATTTTGAAAATTCTAGAGAGAATTTTAAAAGCTTCAACAGAATTTCAACAATTCTGAGAGGGATTTGAAAAGTTTCAATGGGAATGGGAAGAATTGGGACAAAAATTGGAAAATTTTTAAGGGACTTTGAAAAAATTTCAACTGGAATTTTAGCCATTTTTTGACGTGGAATTGTAAACATGTGGACATGGATTTTGAAAATTCTAGAGAGAATTTTAAAAGCTTCAACAGAATTTCAACAATTCTGAGAGGGATTTGAAAAGTTTCAATGGGAATGGGAAGAATTGGGACAAAAATTGGAAAATTTTTAAGGGACTTTGAAAAAATTTCAACTGGAATTTTAGCCATTTTTTGACGTGAAATTGTAAACATGTGGACATGGATTTTGAAAATTCTAGAGAGAATTTTAAAAGCTTCAACAGAATTTCAACAATTTTGAGAGGGATTTGAAAAGTTTCAATGGGAATGGGAAGAATTGGGACAAAAATTGGAAAATATTTAAGGGACTTTGAAAAAATTTCAACTGGAAGTTTAGCCATTTTTTGACGTGAAATTGTAAACATGTGGACATGGATTTTGAAAATTCTAGAGAGAATTCTAAAAGCTTCAACAGAATTTCAACAATTTTGAGAAGGATTTGAAAAGTTTCAATGGGAATGGGAAGAATTGGGACAAAAATTAGAAAATTTTTAAGGGACTTTGAAAAAATTTCAACTGGAATTTTAGCCATTTTTTTAAGTGAAATTGTAAACATGTGGACATGGATTTTGAAAATTCTAGAGAGAATTCTAAAAGCTTCAACAGAATTTCAACAATTTTGAGAGGGATTTGAAAAGTTTCAATGGGAATGGGAAGAATTGGGACAAAAATTGGAAAATTTTTAAGGGACTTTGAAAAAATTTCAACTGGAATTTTAGCCATTTTTTGACGTGGAATTGTAAACATGTGGACATGGATTTTGAAAATTCTAGAGAGAATTCTAAAAGCTTCAACAGAATTTCAACAATTTTGAGAGGGATTTGAAAAGTTTCAATGGGAATGGGAAGAATTGGGACAAAAATTGGAAAATTTTTAAGGGACTTTGAAAAAGTTTCAACTGGAATTTTAGCCATTTTTTGACGTGGAATTGTAAACATGTGGACATGGATTTTGAAAATTCTAGAGAGAATTTTAAAAGCTTCAACAGAATTTCAACAATTTTGAGAGGGATTTGAAAAGTTTCAATGGGAATGGGAAGAATTGGGACAAAAATTTGCAAATTTTTAAGGGACTTTGAAAAAGTTTCAACTGGAATTTTAGCAATTTATTGACGTGAAATTGTAAACATGTGGACATGGATTTTGAAAATTCTAGAGAGAATTTTAAAAGCTTCAAGAGAATTTCAACAATGTTGAGAGGGATTTGAAAAGTTTCAATGGGAATGGGAAGAATTGGGACAAAAATTGGAAAATTTTTAAGGGACTTTGAAAAAATTTCAACTGGAATTTTAGCCATTTTTTGACGTGAAATTGTAAACATGTGGACATGGATTTTGAAAATTCTAGAGAGAATTCTAAAAGCTTCAACAGAATTTCAACAATTTTGAGAGGGATTTGAAAAGTTTCAATGGGAATGGGAAGAATTGGGACAAAAATTGGAAAATTTTTAAGGGACTTTGAAAAAATTTCAACTGGAATTTTAGCCATTTTTTTACGTGAAATTGTAAACATGTGGACATGGATTTTGAAAATTCTAGAGAGAATTTTAAAAGCTTCAACAGAATTTCAACAATTCTGAGAGGGATTTGAAAAGTTTCAATGGGAATGGGAAGAATTGGGACAAAAATTGGAAAATTTTTAAGGGACTTTGAAAAAGTTTCAACTGGAATTTTAGCCATTTTTTGACGTGGAATTGTAAACATGTGGACATGGATTTTGAAAATTCTAGAGAGAATTTTAAAAGCTTCAACAGAATTTCAACAATTCTGAGAGGGATTTGAAAAGTTTCAATGGGAATGGGAAGAATTGGGACAAAAATTGGAAAATTTTTAAGGGACTTTGAAAAAGTTTCAACTGGAATTTTAGCCATTTTTTGACGTGGAATTGTAAACATGTGGACATGGATTTTGAAAATTCTAGAGAGAATTTTAAAAGCTTCAACAGAATTTCAACAATTTTGAGAGGGATTTGAAAAGTTTCAATGGGAATGGGAAGAATTGGGACAAAAATTTGAAAATTTTTAAGGGACTTTGAAAAAGTTTCAACTGGAATTTTAGCAATTTATTGACGTGAAATTGTAAACATGTGGACATGGATTTTGAAAATTCTAGAGAGAATTTTAAAAGCTTCAACAGAATGTCAACAATTTTGAGAGGGATTTGAAAAGTTTCAATGGGAATGGGAAGAATTGGGACAAAAATTGGAAAATTTTTAAGGGACTTTGAAAAAATTTCAACTGGAATTTTAGCCATTTTTTGACGTGAAATTGTAAACATGTGGACATGGATTTTGAAAATTCTAGAGAGAATTCTAAAAGCTTCAACAGAATTTCAACAATTTTGAGAGGGATTTGAAAAGTTTCAATGGGAATGGGAAGAATTGGGACAAAAATTGGAAAATATTTAAGGGACTTTGAAAAAATTTCAACTGGAATTTTAGCCATTTTTTTACGTGAAATTGTAAACATGTGGACATGGATTTTGAAAATTCTAGAGAGAATTTTAAAAGCTTCAACAGAATTTCAACAATTCTGAGAGGGATTTGAAAAGTTTCAATGGGAATGGGAAGAATTGGGACAAAAATTGGAAAATTTTTAAGGGACTTTGAAAAAATTTCAACTGGAATTTTAGCCATTTTTTGACGTGGAATTGTAAACATGTGGACATGGATTTTGAAAATTCTAGAGAGAATTTTAAAAGCTTCAAGAGAATTTCAACAATTCTGAGAGGGATTTGAAAAGTTTCAATGGGAATGGGAAGAATTGGGACAAAAATTGGAAAATTTTTAAGGGACTTTGAAAAAATTTCAACTGGAATTTTAGCCATTTTTTGACGTGAAATTGTAAACATGTGGACATGGATTTTGAAAATTCTAGAGAGAATTTTAAAAGCTTCAACAGAATTTCAACAATTTTGAGAGGGATTTGAAAAGTTTCAATGGGAATGGGAAGAATTGGGACAAAAATTGGAAAATATTTAAGGGACTTTGAAAAAATTTCAACTGGAAGTTTAGCCATTTTTTGACGTGAAATTGTAAACATGTGGACATGGATTTTGAAAATTCTAGAGAGAATTCTAAAAGCTTCAACAGAATTTCAACAATTTTGAGAAGGATTTGAAAAGTTTCAATGGGAATGGGAAGAATTGGGACAAAAATTAGAAAATTTTTAAGGGACTTTGAAAAAATTTCAACTGGAATTTTAGCCATTTTTTGACGTGAAATTGTAAACATGTGGACATGGATTTTGAAAATTCTAGAGAGAATTCTAAAAGCTTCAAGAGAATTTCAACAATTTTGAGAGGGATTTGAAAAGTTTCAATGGGAATGGGAAGAATTGGGACAAAAATTGGAAAATTTTTAAGGGACTTTGAAAAAATTTCAACTGGAATTTTAGCCATTTTTTGACGTGGAATTGTAAACATGTGGACATGGATTTTGAAAATTCTAGAGAGAATTCTAAAAGCTTCAACAGAATTTCAACAATTTTGAGAGGGATTTGAAAAGTTTCAATGGGAATGGGAAGAATTGGGACAAAAATTGGAAAATTTTTAAGGGACTTTGAAAAAATTTCAACTGGAATTTTAGCCATTTTTTGAGGTGGAATTGTAAACATGTGGACATGGATTTTGAAAATTCTAGAGAGAATTTTAAAAGCTTCAACAGAATTTCAACAATTTTGAGAGGGATTTGAAAAGTTTCAATGGGAATGGGAAGAATTGGGACAAAAATTGGAAAATTTTGAAGGGACTTTGAAAAAATTTCAACTGGAATTTTAGCCATTTTTTGACGTGAAATTGTAAACATGTGGACATGGATTTTGAAAATTCTAGAGAGAATTTTAAAAGCTTCAACAGAATTTCAACAATTTTGAGAGGGATTTGAAAAGTTTCAATGGGAATGGGAAGAATTGGGACAAAAATTGGAAAATTTTTAAGGGACTTTGAAAAAATTTCAACTGGAATTTTAGCCATTTTTTGACGTGAAATTGTAAACATGTGGACATGGATTTTGAAAATTCTAGAGAGAATTTTAAAAGCTTCAACAGAATTTCAACAATTTTGAGAGGGATTTGAAAAGTTTCAATGGGAATGGGAAGAATTGGGACAAAAATTGGAAAATTTTTAAGGGACTTTGAAAAAATTTCAAATGGAATTTTAGCCATTTTTTGACGTGAAATTGTAAACATGTGGACATGGATTTTGAAAATTCTAGAGAGAATTTTAAAAGCTTCAACAGAATTTCAACAATTCTGAGAGGGATTTGAAAAGTTTCAGTGGGAATGGGAAGAATTGGGACAAAAATTGGAAAATTTTTAAGGGACTTTGAAATAGTTTCAACTGGAATTTTAGCAATTTTTTGACGTGAAATTGTAAACATGTGGACATGGATTTTGAAAATTCTAGAGAGAATTTTAAAAGCTTCAAGAGAATTTCAACAATTTTGAGAGGGATTTGAAAAGTTTCAATGGGAATGGGAAGAATTGGGACAAAAATTGGAAAATTTTTAAGGGACTTTGAAAAAATTTTAAATGGAATTTTAGCCATTTTTTGACGTGAAATTGTAAACATGTGGACATGGATTTTGAAAATTCTAGAGAGAATTCTAAAAGCTTCAACAGAATTTCAACAATTTTGAGAGGGATTTGAAAAGTTTCAATGGGAATGGGAAGAATTGGGACAAAAATTGGAAAATTTTTAAGGGACTTTGAAAAAATTTCAACTGGAATTTTAGCCATTTTTTGACGTGGAATTGTAAACATGTGGACATGGATTTTGAAAATTCTAGAGAGAATTTTAAAAGCTTCAACAGAATTTCAACAATTCTGAGAGGGATTTGAAAAGTTTCAATGGGAATGGGAAGAATTGGGACAAAAATTGGAAAATTTTTAAGGGACTTTGAAAAAATTTCAACTGGAAGTTTAGCCATTTTTTGACGTGGAATTGTAAACATGTGGACATGGATTTTGAAAATTCTAGAGAGAATTCTAAAAGCTTCAACAGAATTTCAACAGTTCTGAGAGGGATTTGAAAAGTTTCAATGGGAATGGGAAGAATTGGGACAAAAATTGGAAAATTTTTAAGGGACTTTGAAAAAATTTCAACTGGAATTTTAGCCATTTTTTGACGTGAAATTGTAAACATGTGGACATGGATTTTGAAAATTCTAGAGAGAATTTTAAAAGCTTCAACAGAATTTCAACAATTTTGAGAGGGATTTGAAAAGTTTCAATGGGAATGGGAAGAATTGGGACAAAAATTGGAAAATTTTTAAGGGACTTTGAAAAAATTTCAACTGGAATTTTAGCCATTTTTTGACGTGGAATTGTAAACATGTGGACATGGATTTTGAAAATTCTAGAGAGAATTTTAAAAGCTTCAACAGAATTTCAACAATTTTGAGAGGGATTTGAAAAGTTTCAATGGGAATGGGAAGAATTGGGACAAAAATTGGAAAATTTTTAAGGGACTTTGAAAAAATTTCAACTGGAATTTTAGCCATTTTTTGACGTGGAATTGTAAACATGTGGACATGGATTTTGAAAATTCTAGAGAGAATTCTAAAAGCTTCAACAGAATTTCAACAATTTTGAGAGGGATTTGAAAAGTTTCAGTGGGAATGGGAAGAATTGGGACAAAAATTGGAAAATTTTTAAGGGACTTTGAAAAAGTTTCAACTGGAATTTTAGCCATTTTTTGACGTGAAATTGTAAACATGTGGACATGGATTTTGAAAATTCTAGAGAGAATTTTAAAAGCTTCAACAGAATTTCAACAATTTTGAGAGGGATTTGAAAAGTTTCAATGGGAATGGGAAGAATTGGGACAAAAATTGGAAAATTTTGAAGGGACTTTGAAAAAATTTCAACTGGAATTTTAGCCATTTTTTGACGTGGAATTGTAAACATGTGGACATGGATTTTGAAAATTCTAGAGAGAATTTTAAAAGCTTCAACAGAATTTCAACAATTTTGAGAGGGATTTGAAAAGTTTCAATGGGAATGGGAAGAATTGGGACAAAAATTGGAAAATTTTTAAGGGACTTTGAAAAAATTTCAACTGGAATTTTAGCCATTTTTTGACGTGAAATTGTAAACATGTGGACATGGATTTTGAAAATTCTAGAGAGAATTTTAAAAGCTTCAACAGAATGTCAACAATTTTGAGAGGGATTTGAAAAGTTTCAATGGGAATGGGAAGAATTGGGACAAAAATTGGAAAATTTTTAAGGGACTTTGAAAAAATTTCAACTGGAATTTTAGCCATTTTTTGACGTGGAATTGTAAACATGTGGACATGGATTTTGAAAATTCTAGAGAGAATTTTAAAAGCTTCAACAGAATTTCAACAATTTTGAGAGGGATTTGAAAAGTTTCAATGGGAATGGGAAGAATTGGGACAAAAATTGGAAAATTTTTAAGGGACTTTGAAAAAATTTCAACTGGAATTTTAGCCATTTTTTGACGTGGAATTGTAAACATGTGGACATGGATTTTGAAAATTCTAGAGAGAATTCTAAAAGCTTCAACAGAATTTCAACAATTTTGAGAGGGATTTGAAAAGTTTCAGTGGGAATGGGAAGAATTGGGACAAAAATTGGAAAATTTTTAAGGGACTTTGAAAAAGTTTCAACTGGAATTTTAGCCATTTTTTGACGTGAAATTGTAAACATGTGGACATGGATTTTGAAAATTCTAGAGAGAATTTTAAAAGCTTCAACAGAATTTCAACAATTTTGAGAGGGATTTGAAAAGTTTCAATGGGAATGGGAAGAATTGGGACAAAAATTGGAAAATTTTTAAGGGACTTTGAAAAAATTTCAACTGGAATTTTAGCCATTTTTTGACGTGGAATTGTAAACATGTGGACATGGATTTTGAAAATTCTAGAGAGAATTTTAAAAGCTTCAACAGAATTTCAACAATTTTGAGAGGGATTTGAAAAGTTTCAATGGGAATGGGAAGAATTGGGACAAAAATTGGAAAATTTTTAAGGGACTTTGAAAAAATTTCAACTGGAATTTTAGCCATTTTTTGACGTGAAATTGTAAACATGTGGACATGGATTTTGAAAATTCTAGAGAGAATTTTAAAAGCTTCAACAGAATTTCAACAATTTTGAGAGGGATTTGAAAAGTTTCAATGGGAATGGGAAGAATTGGGACAAAAATTGGAAAATTTTTAAGGGACTTTGAAAAAATTTCAACTGGAATTTTAGCCATTTTTTGACGTGAAATTGTAAACATGTGGACATG
Source organism: Streptopelia decaocto (assembly GCF_964273445.1). Classification (NCBI taxonomy): domain Eukaryota; kingdom Metazoa; phylum Chordata; class Aves; order Columbiformes; family Columbidae; genus Streptopelia; species Streptopelia decaocto. Next base: position 27,813 of record NW_028117190.1, on the reverse strand, counting down.
GATTTTGAAAATTCTAGAGAGAATTTTAAAAGCTTCAACAGAATTTCAACATTTTTGAGAGGGATTTGAAAAGTTTCAATGGGAATGGGAAGAATTGGGACAAAAATTGGAAAATTTTTAAGGGACTTTGAAAAAATTTCAAATGGAATTTTAGCCATTTTTTGACGTGAAATTGTAAACATGTGGACATGGATTTTGAAAATTCTAGAGAGAATTTTAAAAGCTTCAAGAGAATTTCAACAATTCTGAGAGGGATTTGAAAAGTTTCAATGGGAATGGGAAGAATTGGGACAAAAATTGGAAAATTTTTAAGGGACTTTGAAAAAATTTCAACTGGAATTTTAGCCATTTTTTGACGTGAAATTGTAAACATGTGGACATGGATTTTGAAAGTTCTAGAGAGAATTTTAAAAGCTTCAACAGAATTTCAACAATTTTGAGAGGGATTTGAAAAGTTTCAATGGGAATGGGAAGAATTGGGAGAAAAATTGGAAAATTTTTAAGGGACTTTGAAAAAATTTCAAATGGAATTTTAGCCATTTTTTGACGTGAAATTGTAAACATGTGGACATGGATTTTGAAAATTCTAGAGAGAATTTTAAAAGCTTCAACAGAATTTCAACAATTTTGAGAGGGATTTGAAAAGTTTCAGTGGGAATGGGAAGAATTGGGACAAAAATTGGAAAATTTTTAAGGGACTTTGAAAAAGTTTCAACTGGAATTTTAGCAATTTTTTGACGTGAAATTGTAAACATGTGGACATGGATTTGAAAATTCTAGAGAGAATTTTAAAAGCTTCAACAGAATTTCAACAATTCTGAGAGGGATTTGAAAAGTTTCAATGGGAATGGGAAGAATTGGGACAAAAATTGGAAAATTTTTAAGGGACTTTGAAAAAATTTCAACTGGAATTTTAGCCATTTTTTGACGTGAAATTGTAAACATGTGGACATGGATTTTGAAACTTCTAGAGAGAATTTTAAAAGCTTCAACAGAATTTCAACATTTCTGAGAGGGATTTGAAAAGTTTCAATGGGAATGGGAAGAATTGGGACAAAAATTGGAAAATTTTTAAGGGACTTTGAAAAAATTTCAACTGGAATTTTAGCCATTTTTTGACGTGAAATTGTAAACATGTGGACATGGATTTTGAAAATTCTAGAGAGAATTTTAAAAGCTTCAACAGAATTTCAACAATTCTGAGAGGGATTTGAAAAGTTTCAATGGGAATGGGAAGAATTGGGACAAAAATTGGAAAATTTTTAAGGGACTTTGAAAAAATTTCAAATGGAATTTTAGCCATTTTTTGACGTGAAATTGTAAACATGTGGACATGGATTTTGAAAATTCTAGAGAGAATTTTAAAAGCTTCAACAGAATTTCAACAATTTTGAGAGGGATTTGAAAAGTTTCAGTGGGAATGGGAAGAATTGGGACAAAAATTGGAAAATTTTTAAGGGACTTTGAAAAAGTTTCAACTGGAATTTTAGCAATTTTTTGACGTGAAATTGTAAACATGTGGACATGGATTTGAAAATTCTAGAGAGAATTTTATAAGCTTCAACAGAATTTCAACAATTCTGAGAGGGATTTGAAAAGTTTCAATGGGAATGGGAAGAATTGGGACAAAAATTGGAAAATTTTGAAGGGACTTTGAAAAAATTTCAACTGGAATTTTAGCCATTTTTTGACGTGAAATTGTAAACATGTGGACATGGATTTTGAAAATTCTAGAGAGAATTTTAAAAGCTTCAACAGAATTTCAACAATTCTGAGAGGGATTTGAAAAGTTTCAATGGGAATGGGAAGAATTGGGACAAAAATTGGAAAATTTTTAAGGGACTTTGAAAAAATTTCAACTGAAATTTTAGCCATTTTTTTATGTGAAATTGTAAACATGTGGACATGGATTTTGAAAATTCTAGAGAGAATTTTAAAAGCTTCAGCAGAATTTCAACAATTCTGAGAGGGATTTGAAAAGTTTCAATGGGAATGGGAAGAATTGGGACAAAAATTGGAAAATTTTTAAGGGACTTTGAAAAAATTTCAACTGGAATTTTAGCCATTTTTTTATGTGAAATTGTAAACATGTGGACATGGATTTTGAAAATTCTAGAGAGAATTCTAAAAGCTTCAACAGAATTTCAACAATTCTGAGAGGGATTTGAAAAGTTTCAATGGGAATGGGAAGAATTGGGACAAAAATTGGAAAATTTTTAAGGGACTTTGAAAAAATTTCAACTGGAATTTTAGCCATTTTTTGACGTGGAATTGTAAACATGTGGACATGGATTTTGAAAATTCTAGAGAGAATTTTAAAAGCTTCAACAGAATTTCAACAATTTTGAGAGGGATTTGAAAAGTTTCAATGGGAATGGGAAGAATTGGGACAAAAACTGGAAAATTTTTAAGGGACTTTGAAAAAGTTTCAACTGGAATTTTAGCCATTTTTTTATGTGAAATTGTAAACATGTGGACATGGATTTTGAAAATTCTAGAGAGAATTTTAAAAGCTTCAAGAGAATTTCAACAATGTTGAGAGGGATTTGAAAAGTTTCAATGGGAATGGGAAGAATTGGGACAAAAATTGGAAAATTTTTAAGGGACTTTGAAAAAATTTCAACTGGAATTTTAGCCATTTTTTGACGTGAAATTGTAAACATGTGGACATGGATTTTGAAAATTCTAGAGAGAATTCTAAAAGCTTCAACAGAATTTCAACAATTCTGAGAGGGATTTGAAAAGTTTCAGTGGGAATGGGAAGAATTGGGACAAAAATTGGAAAATTTTTAAGGGACTTTGAAAAAGTTTCAACTGGAATTTTAGCAATTTTTTGACGTGAAATTGTAAACATGTGGACATGGATTTGAAAATTCTAGAGAGAATTTTAAAAGCTTCAACAGAATTTCAACAATTCTGAGAGGGATTTGAAAAGTTTCAATGGGAATGGGAAGAATTGGGACAAAAATTGGAAAATTTTTAAGGGACTTTGAAAAAATTTCAACTGGAATTTTAGCCATTTTTTGACGTGAAATTGTAAACATGTGGACATGGATTTTGAAACTTCTAGAGAGAATTTTAAAAGCTTCAACAGAATTTCAACATTTCTGAGAGGGATTTGAAAAGTTTCAATGGGAATGGGAAGAATTGGGACAAAAATTGGAAAATTTTTAAGGGACTTTGAAAAAATTTCAACTGGAATTTTAGCCATTTTTTGACGTGAAATTGTAAACATGTGGACATGGATTTTGAAAATTCTAGAGAGAATTTTAAAAGCTTCAACAGAATTTCAACAATTCTGAGAGGGATTTGAAAAGTTTCAATGGGAATGGGAAGAATTGGGACAAAAATTGGAAAATTTTTAAGGGACTTTGAAAAAATTTCAAATGGAATTTTAGCCATTTTTTGACGTGAAATTGTAAACATGTGGACATGGATTTTGAAAATTCTAGAGAGAATTTTAAAAGCTTCAACAGAATTTCAACAATTTTGAGAGGGATTTGAAAAGTTTCAATGGGAATGGGAAGAATTGGGACAAAAATTGGAAAATTTTTAAGGGACTTTGAAAAAATTTCAACTGGAATTTTAGCCATTTTTTGACGTGGAATTGTAAACATGTGGACATGGATTTTGAAAATTCTAGAGAGAATTTTAAAAGCTTCAACAGAATTTCAACAATTTTGAGAGGGATTTGAAAAGTTTCAATGGGAATGGGAAGAATTGGGACAAAAATTGGAAAATTTTTAAGGGACTTTGAAAAAATTTCAACTGGAATTTTAGCCATTTTTTGACGTGGAATTGTAAACATGTGGACATGGATTTTGAAAATTCTAGAGAGAATTCTAAAAGCTTCAACAGAATTTCAACAATTTTGAGAGGGATTTGAAAAGTTTCAGTGGGAATGGGAAGAATTGGGACAAAAATTGGAAAATTTTTAAGGGACTTTGAAAAAGTTTCAACTGGAATTTTAGCCATTTTTTGACGTGAAATTGTAAACATGTGGACATGGATTTTGAAAATTCTAGAGAGAATTTTAAAAGCTTCAACAGAATTTCAACAATTTTGAGAGGGATTTGAAAAGTTTCAATGGGAATGGGAAGAATTGGGACAAAAATTGGAAAATTTTTAAGGGACTTTGAAAAAATTTCAACTGGAATTTTAGCCATTTTTTGACGTGGAATTGTAAACATGTGGACATGGATTTTGAAAATTCTAGAGAGAATTTTAAAAGCTTCAACAGAATTTCAACAATTTTGAGAGGGATTTGAAAAGTTTCAATGGGAATGGGAAGAATTGGGACAAAAATTGGAAAATTTTTAAGGGACTTTGAAAAAATTTCAACTGGAATTTTAGCCATTTTTTGACGTGAAATTGTAAACATGTGGACATGGATTTTGAAAATTCTAGAGAGAATTTTAAAAGCTTCAACAGAATTTCAACAATTTTGAGAGGGATTTGAAAAGTTTCAATGGGAATGGGAAGAATTGGGACAAAAATTGGAAAATTTTTAAGGGACTTTGAAAAAATTTCAACTGGAATTTTAGCCATTTTTTGACGTGAAATTGTAAACATGTGGACATGGATTTTGAAAATTCTAGAGAGAATTTTAAAAGCTTCAACAGAATTTCAACATTTTTGAGAGGGATTTGAAAAGTTTCAATGGGAATGGGAAGAATTGGGACAAAAATTGGAAAATTTTTAAGGGACTTTGAAAAAATTTCAAATGGAATTTTAGCCATTTTTTGACGTGAAATTGTAAACATGTGGACATGGATTTTGAAAATTCTAGAGAGAATTTTAAAAGCTTCAAGAGAATTTCAACAATTCTGAGAGGGATTTGAAAAGTTTCAATGGGAATGGGAAGAATTGGGACAAAAATTGGAAAATTTTTAAGGGACTTTGAAAAAATTTCAACTGGAATTTTAGCCATTTTTTGACGTGAAATTGTAAACATGTGGACATGGATTTTGAAAGTTCTAGAGAGAATTTTAAAAGCTTCAACAGAATTTCAACAATTTTGAGAGGGATTTGAAAAGTTTCAATGGGAATGGGAAGAATTGGGAGAAAAATTGGAAAATTTTTAAGGGACTTTGAAAAAATTTCAAATGGAATTTTAGCCATTTTTTGACGTGAAATTGTAAACATGTGGACATGGATTTTGAAAATTCTAGAGAGAATTTTAAAAGCTTCAACAGAATTTCAACAATTTTGAGAGGGATTTGAAAAGTTTCAGTGGGAATGGGAAGAATTGGGACAAAAATTGGAAAATTTTTAAGGGACTTTGAAAAAGTTTCAACTGGAATTTTAGCAATTTTTTGACGTGAAATTGTAAACATGTGGACATGGATTTGAAAATTCTAGAGAGAATTTTAAAAGCTTCAACAGAATTTCAACAATTCTGAGAGGGATTTGAAAAGTTTCAATGGGAATGGGAAGAATTGGGACAAAAATTGGAAAATTTTTAAGGGACTTTGAAAAAATTTCAACTGGAATTTTAGCCATTTTTTGACGTGAAATTGTAAACATGTGGACATGGATTTTGAAACTTCTAGAGAGAATTTTAAAAGCTTCAACAGAATTTCAACATTTCTGAGAGGGATTTGAAAAGTTTCAATGGGAATGGGAAGAATTGGGACAAAAATTGGAAAATTTTTAAGGGACTTTGAAAAAATTTCAACTGGAATTTTAGCCATTTTTTGACGTGAAATTGTAAACATGTGGACATGGATTTTGAAAATTCTAGAGAGAATTTTAAAAGCTTCAACAGAATTTCAACAATTCTGAGAGGGATTTGAAAAGTTTCAATGGGAATGGGAAGAATTGGGACAAAAATTGGAAAATTTTTAAGGGACTTTGAAAAAATTTCAAATGGAATTTTAGCCATTTTTTGACGTGAAATTGTAAACATGTGGACATGGATTTTGAAAATTCTAGAGAGAATTTTAAAAGCTTCAACAGAATTTCAACAATTTTGAGAGGGATTTGAAAAGTTTCAGTGGGAATGGGAAGAATTGGGACAAAAATTGGAAAATTTTTAAGGGACTTTGAAAAAGTTTCAACTGGAATTTTAGCAATTTTTTGACGTGAAATTGTAAACATGTGGACATGGATTTGAAAATTCTAGAGAGAATTTTATAAGCTTCAACAGAATTTCAACAATTCTGAGAGGGATTTGAAAAGTTTCAATGGGAATGGGAAGAATTGGGACAAAAATTGGAAAATTTTGAAGGGACTTTGAAAAAATTTCAACTGGAATTTTAGCCATTTTTTGACGTGAAATTGTAAACATGTGGACATGGATTTTGAAAATTCTAGAGAGAATTTTAAAAGCTTCAACAGAATTTCAACAATTCTGAGAGGGATTTGAAAAGTTTCAATGGGAATGGGAAGAATTGGGACAAAAATTGGAAAATTTTTAAGGGACTTTGAAAAAATTTCAACTGAAATTTTAGCCATTTTTTTATGTGAAATTGTAAACATGTGGACATGGATTTTGAAAATTCTAGAGAGAATTTTAAAAGCTTCAGCAGAATTTCAACAATTCTGAGAGGGATTTGAAAAGTTTCAATGGGAATGGGAAGAATTGGGACAAAAATTGGAAAATTTTTAAGGGACTTTGAAAAAATTTCAACTGGAATTTTAGCCATTTTTTTATGTGAAATTGTAAACATGTGGACATGGATTTTGAAAATTCTAGAGAGAATTCTAAAAGCTTCAACAGAATTTCAACAATTCTGAGAGGGATTTGAAAAGTTTCAATGGGAATGGGAAGAATTGGGACAAAAATTGGAAAATTTTTAAGGGACTTTGAAAAAATTTCAACTGGAATTTTAGCCATTTTTTGACGTGGAATTGTAAACATGTGGACATGGATTTTGAAAATTCTAGAGAGAATTTTAAAAGCTTCAACAGAATTTCAACAATTTTGAGAGGGATTTGAAAAGTTTCAATGGGAATGGGAAGAATTGGGACAAAAACTGGAAAATTTTTAAGGGACTTTGAAAAAGTTTCAACTGGAATTTTAGCCATTTTTTTATGTGAAATTGTAAACATGTGGACATGGATTTTGAAAATTCTAGAGAGAATTTTAAAAGCTTCAAGAGAATTTCAACAATGTTGAGAGGGATTTGAAAAGTTTCAATGGGAATGGGAAGAATTGGGACAAAAATTGGAAAATTTTTAAGGGACTTTGAAAAAATTTCAACTGGAATTTTAGCCATTTTTTGACGTGAAATTGTAAACATGTGGACATGGATTTTGAAAATTCTAGAGAGAATTCTAAAAGCTTCAACAGAATTTCAACAATTCTGAGAGGGATTTGAAAAGTTTCAGTGGGAATGGGAAGAATTGGGACAAAAATTGGAAAATTTTTAAGGGACTTTGAAAAAGTTTCAACTGGAATTTTAGCAATTTTTTGACGTGAAATTGTAAACATGTGGACATGGATTTGAAAATTCTAGAGAGAATTTTAAAAGCTTCAACAGAATTTCAACAATTCTGAGAGGGATTTGAAAAGTTTCAATGGGAATGGGAAGAATTGGGACAAAAATTGGAAAATTTTTAAGGGACTTTGAAAAAATTTCAACTGGAATTTTAGCCATTTTTTGACGTGAAATTGTAAACATGTGGACATGGATTTTGAAACTTCTAGAGAGAATTTTAAAAGCTTCAACAGAATTTCAACATTTCTGAGAGGGATTTGAAAAGTTTCAATGGGAATGGGAAGAATTGGGACAAAAATTGGAAAATTTTTAAGGGACTTTGAAAAAATTTCAACTGGAATTTTAGCCATTTTTTGACGTGAAATTGTAAACATGTGGACATGGATTTTGAAAATTCTAGAGAGAATTTTAAAAGCTTCAACAGAATTTCAACAATTCTGAGAGGGATTTGAAAAGTTTCAATGGGAATGGGAAGAATTGGGACAAAAATTGGAAAATTTTTAAGGGACTTTGAAAAAATTTCAAATGGAATTTTAGCCATTTTTTGACGTGAAATTGTAAACATGTGGACATGGATTTTGAAAATTCTAGAGAGAATTTTAAAAGCTTCAACAGAATTTCAACAATTTTGAGAGGGATTTGAAAAGTTTCAGTGGGAATGGGAAGAATTGGGACAAAAATTGGAAAATTTTTAAGGGACTTTGAAAAAGTTTCAACTGGAATTTTAGCAATTTTTTGACGTGAAATTGTAAACATGTGGACATGGATTTGAAAATTCTAGAGAGAATTTTATAAGCTTCAACAGAATTTCAACAATTCTGAGAGGGATTTGAAAAGTTTCAATGGGAATGGGAAGAATTGGGACAAAAATTGGAAAATTTTGAAGGGACTTTGAAAAAATTTCAACTGGAATTTTAGCCATTTTTTGACGTGAAATTGTAAACATGTGGACATGGATTTTGAAAATTCTAGAGAGAATTTTAAAAGCTTCAACAGAATTTCAACAATTCTGAGAGGGATTTGAAAAGTTTCAATGGGAATGGGAAGAATTGGGACAAAAATTGGAAAATTTTTAAGGGACTTTGAAAAAATTTCAACTGAAATTTTAGCCATTTTTTTATGTGAAATTGTAAACATGTGGACATGGATTTTGAAAATTCTAGAGAGAATTTTAAAAGCTTCAGCAGAATTTCAACAATTCTGAGAGGGATTTGAAAAGTTTCAATGGGAATGGGAAGAATTGGGACAAAAATTGGAAAATTTTTAAGGGACTTTGAAAAAATTTCAACTGGAATTTTAGCCATTTTTTTATGTGAAATTGTAAACATGTGGACATGGATTTTGAAAATTCTAGAGAGAATTCTAAAAGCTTCAACAGAATTTCAACAATTCTGAGAGGGATTTGAAAAGTTTCAATGGGAATGGGAAGAATTGGGACAAAAATTGGAAAATTTTTAAGGGACTTTGAAAAAATTTCAACTGGAATTTTAGCCATTTTTTGACGTGGAATTGTAAACATGTGGACATGGATTTTGAAAATTCTAGAGAGAATTTTAAAAGCTTCAACAGAATTTCAACAATTTTGAGAGGGATTTGAAAAGTTTCAATGGGAATGGGAAGAATTGGGACAAAAACTGGAAAATTTTTAAGGGACTTTGAAAAAGTTTCAACTGGAATTTTAGCCATTTTTTTATGTGAAATTGTAAACATGTGGACATGGATTTTGAAAATTCTAGAGAGAATTTTAAAAGCTTCAAGAGAATTTCAACAATGTTGAGAGGGATTTGAAAAGTTTCAATGGGAATGGGAAGAATTGGGACAAAAATTGGAAAATTTTTAAGGGACTTTGAAAAAATTTCAACTGGAATTTTAGCCATTTTTTGACGTGAAATTGTAAACATGTGGACATGGATTTTGAAAATTCTAGAGAGAATTCTAAAAGCTTCAACAGAATTTCAACAATTCTGAGAGGGATTTGAAAAGTTTCAGTGGGAATGGGAAGAATTGGGACAAAAATTGGAAAATTTTTAAGGGACTTTGAAAAAGTTTCAACTGGAATTTTAGCAATTTTTTGACGTGAAATTGTAAACATGTGGACATGGATTTGAAAATTCTAGAGAGAATTTTAAAAGCTTCAACAGAATTTCAACAATTCTGAGAGGGATTTGAAAAGTTTCAATGGGAATGGGAAGAATTGGGACAAAAATTGGAAAATTTTTAAGGGACTTTGAAAAAATTTCAACTGGAATTTTAGCCATTTTTTGACGTGAAATTGTAAACATGTGGACATGGATTTTGAAACTTCTAGAGAGAATTTTAAAAGCTTCAACAGAATTTCAACATTTCTGAGAGGGATTTGAAAAGTTTCAATGGGAATGGGAAGAATTGGGACAAAAATTGGAAAATTTTTAAGGGACTTTGAAAAAATTTCAACTGGAATTTTAGCCATTTTTTGACGTGAAATTGTAAACATGTGGACATGGATTTTGAAAATTCTAGAGAGAATTTTAAAAGCTTCAACAGAATTTCAACAATTCTGAGAGGGATTTGAAAAGTTTCAATGGGAATGGGAAGAATTGGGACAAAAATTGGAAAATTTTTAAGGGACTTTGAAAAAATTTCAAATGGAATTTTAGCCATTTTTTGACGTGAAATTGTAAACATGTGGACATGGATTTTGAAAATTCTAGAGAGAATTTTAAAAGCTTCAACAGAATTTCAACAATTTTGAGAGGGATTTGAAAAGTTTCAGTGGGAATGGGAAGAATTGGGACAAAAATTGGAAAATTTTTAAGGGACTTTGAAAAAGTTTCAACTGGAATTTTAGCAATTTTTTGACGTGAAATTGTAAACATGTGGACATGGATTTGAAAATTCTAGAGAGAATTTTAAAAGCTTCAACAGAATTTCAACAATTCTGAGAGGGATTTGAAAAGTTTCAATGGGAATGGGAAGAATTGGGACAAAAATTGGAAAATTTTGAAGGGACTTTGAAAAAATTTCAACTGGAATTTTAGCCATTTTTTGACGTGAAATTGTAAACATGTGGACATGGATTTTGAAAATTCTAGAGAGAATTTTAAAAGCTTCAACAGAATTTCAACAATTCTGAGAGGGATTTGAAAAGTTTCAATGGGAATGGGAAGAATTGGGACAAAAATTGGAAAATTTTTAAGGGACTTTGAAAAAATTTCAACTGGAATTTTAGCCATTTTTTTATGTGAAATTGTAAACATGTGGACATGGATTTTGAAAATTCTAGAGAGAATTTTAAAAGCTTCAACAGAATTTCAACAATTCTGAGAGGGATTTGAAAAGTTTCAATGGGAATGGGAAGAATTGGGACAAAAATTGGAAAATTTTTAAGGGACTTTGAAAAAATTTCAACTGGAATTTTAGCCATTTTTTTATGTGAAATTGTAAACATGTGGACATGGATTTTGAAAATTCTAGAGAGAATTCTAAAAGCTTCAACAGAATTTCAACAATTCTGAGAGGGATTTGAAAAGTTTCAATGGGAATGGGAAGAATTGGGACAAAAATTGGAAAATTTTTAAGGGACTTTGAAAAAATTTCAACTGAAATTTTAGCCATTTTTTTATGTGAAATTGTAAACATGTGGACATGGATTTTGAAAATTCTAGAGAGAATTTTAAAAGCTTCAAGAGAATTTCAACAATGTTGAGAGGGATTTGAAAAGTTTCAATGGGAATGGGAAGAATTGGGACAAAAATTGGAAAATTTTTAAGGGACTTTGAAAAAATTTCAACTGGAATTTTAGCCATTTTTTGACGTGAAATTGTAAACATGTGGACATGGATTTTGAAAATTCTAGAGAGAATTCTAAAAGCTTCAACAGAATTTCAACAATTCTGAGAGGGATTTGAAAAGTTTCAGTGGGAATGGGAAGAATTGGGACAAAAATTGGAAAATTTTTAAGGGACTTTGAAAAAGTTTCAACTGGAATTTTAGCAATTTTTTGACGTGAAATTGTAAACATGTGGACATGGATTTGAAAATTCTAGAGAGAATTTTAAAAGCTTCAACAGAATTTCAACAATTCTGAGAGGGATTTGAAAAGTTTCAATGGGAATGGGAAGAATTGGGACAAAAATTGGAAAATTTTTAAGGGACTTTGAAAAAATTTCAACTGGAATTTTAGCCATTTTTTGACGTGAAATTGTAAACATGTGGACATGGATTTTGAAAATTCTAGAGAGAATTTTAAAAGCTTCAACAGAATTTCAACAATTCTGAGAGGGATTTGAAAAGTTTCAATGGGAATGGGAAGAATTGGGAGAAAAATTGGAAAATTTTGAAGGGACTTTGAAAAAATTTCAAATGGAATTTTAGCCATTTTTTGACGTGAAATTGTAAACATGTGGACATGGATTTTGAAAATTCTAGAGAGAATTTTAAAAGCTTCAACAGAATTTCAACAATTCTGAGAGGGATTTGAAAAGTTTCAATGGGAATGGGAAGAATTGGGACAAAAATTGGAAAATTTTTAAGGGACTTTGAAAAAATTTCAAATGGAATTTTAGCCATTTTTTGACGTGAAATTGTAAACATGTGGACATGGATTTTGAAAATTCTAGAGAGAATTTTAAAAGCTTCAACAGAATTTCAACAATTTTGAGAGGGATTTGAAAAGTTTCAGTGGGAATGGGAAGAATTGGGACAAAAATTGGAAAACTTTTAAGGGACTTTGAAAAAGTTTCAACTGGAATTTTAGCAATTTTTTGACGTGAAATTGTAAACATGTGGACATGGATTTTGAAAATTCTAGAGAGAATTTTAAAAGCTTCAACAGAATTTCAACAATTCTGAGAGGGATTTGAAAAGTTTCAATGGGAATGGGAAGAATTGGGACAAAAATTGGAAAATTTTTAAGGGACTTTGAAAAAATTTCAACTGGAATTTTAGCCATTTTTTGACGTGAAATTGTAAACATGTGGACATGGATTTTGAAAATTCTAGAGAGAATTTTAAAAGCTTCAACAGAATTTCAACAATTCTGAGAGGGATTTGAAAAGTTTCAATGGGAATGGGAAGAATTGGGACAAAAATTGGAAAATTTTTAAGGGACTTTGAAAAAATTTCAACTGAAATTTTAGCCATTTTTTTATGTGAAATTGTAAACATGTGGACATGGATTTTGAAAATTCTAGAGAGAATTTTAAAAGCTTCAACAGAATTTCAACAATTCTGAGAGGGATTTGAAAAGTTTCAATGGGAATGGGAAGAATTGGGACAAAAATTGGAAAATTTTTAAGGGACTTTGAAAAAATTTCAACTGGAATTTTAGCCATTTTTTTATGTGAAATTGTAAACATGTGGACATGGATTTTGAAAATTCTAGAGAGAATTCTAAAAGCTTCAACAGAATTTCAACAATTCTGAGAGGGATTTGAAAAGTTTCAATGGGAATGGGAAGAATTGGGACAAAAATTGGAAAATTTTTAAGGGACTTTGAAAAAATTTCAACTGGAATTTTAGCCATTTTTTGACGTGGAATTGTAAACATGTGGACATGGATTTTGAAAATTCTAGAGAGAATTTTAAAAGCTTCAACAGAATTTCAACAATTTTGAGAGGGATTTGAAAAGTTTCAATGGGAATGGGAAGAATTGGGACAAAAACTGGAAAATTTTTAAGGGACTTTGAAAAAGTTTCAACTGGAATTTTAGCCATTTTTTTTATGTGAAATTGTAAACATGTGGACATGGATTTTGAAAATTCTAGAGAGAATTTTAAAAGCTTCAAGAGAATTTCAACAATGTTGAGAGGGATTTGAAAAGTTTCAATGGGAATGGGAAGAATTGGGACAAAAATTGGAAAATTTTTAAGGGACTTTGAAAAAATTTCAAATGGAATTTTAGCCATTTTTTGACGTGAAATTGTAAACATGTGGACATGGATTTTGAAAATTCTAGAGAGAATTCTAAAAGCTTCAACAGAATTTCAACAATTTTGAGAGGGATTTGAAAAGTTTCAATGGGAATGGGAAGAATTGGGACAAAAATTGGAAAATTTTTAAGGGACTTTGAAAAAGTTTCAACTGGAATTTTAGCCATTTTTTGACGTGGAATTGTAAACATGTGGACATGGATTTTGAAAATTCTAGAGAGAATTTTAAAAGCTTCAACAGAATTTCAACAATTTTGAGAGGGATTTGAAAAGTTTCAATGGGAATGGGAAGAATTGGGACAAAAATTGGAAAATTTTTAAGGGACTTTGAAAAAATTTCAACTGGAATTTTAGCCATTTTTTGACGTGAAATTGTAAACATGTGGACATGGATTTTGAAAATTCTAGAGAGAATTTTAAAAGCTTCAACAGAATTTCAACAATTTTGAGAGGGATTTGAAAAGTTTCAGTGGGAATGGGAAGAATTGGGACAAAAATTGGAAAATTTTTAAGGGACTTTGAAAAAGTTTCAACTGGAATTTTAGCCATTTTTTGACGTGGAATTGTAAACATGTGGACATGGATTTTGAAAATTCTAGAGAGAATTTTAAAAGCTTCAACAGAATTTCAACAATTTTGAGAGGGATTTAAAAAGTTTCAATGGGAATGGGAAGAATTGGGACAAAAATTGGAAAATTTTTAAGGGACTTTGAAAAAGTTTCAACTGGAATTTTAGCAATTTTTTGACGTGAAATTGTAAACATGTGGACATGGATTTTGAAAATTCTAGAGAGAATTTTAAAAGCTTCAAGAGAATTTCAACAATGTTGAGAGGGATTTGAAAAGTTTCAATGGGAATGGGAAGAATTGGGACAAAAATTGGAAAATTTTTAAGGGACTTTGAAAAAATTTCAACTGGAATTTTAGCCATTTTTTGACGTGAAATTGTAAACATGTGGACATGGATTTTGAAAATTCTAGAGAGAATTCTAAAAGCTTCAACAGAATTTCAACAATTTTGAGAGGGATTTGAAAAGTTTCAATGGGAATGGGAAGAATTGGGACAAAAATTGGAAAATATTTAAGGGACTTTGAAAAAATTTCAACTGGAATTTTAGCCATTTTTTGACGTGAAATTGTAAACATGTGGACATGGATTTTGAAAATTCTAGAGAGAATTCTAAAAGCTTCAACAGAATTTCAACAATTCTGAGAGGGATTTGAAAAGTTTCAATGGGAATGGGAAGAATTGGGACAAAAATTGGAAAATTTTTAAGGGACTTTGAAAAAATTTCAACTGGAATTTTAGCCATTTTTTGACGTGAAATTGTAAACATGTGGACATGGATTTTGAAAATTCTAGAGAGAATTTTAAAAGCTTCAACAGAATATCAACAATTTTGAGAGGGATTTGAAAAGTTTCAATGGGAATGGGAAGAATTGGGACAAAAATTGGAAAATTTTTAAGGGACTTTGAAAAAGTTTCAACTGGAATTTTAGCCATTTTTTGACGTGAAATTGTAAACATGTGGACATGGATTTTGAAAATTCTAGAGAGAATTCTAAAAGCTTCAACAGAATTTCAACAATTTTGAGAGGGATTTGAAAAGTTTCAATGGGAATGGGAAGAATTGGGACAAAAATTGGAAAATTTTTAAGGGACTTTGAAAAAATTTCAACTGGAAGTTTAGCCATTTTTTGACGTGGAATTGTAAACATGTGGACATGGATTTTGAAAATTCTAGAGAGAATTTTAAAAGCTTCAAGAGAATTTCAACAATTTTGAGAGGGATTTGGAAAGTTTCAATGGGAATGGGAAGAATTGGGACAAAAATTGGAAAATTTTTAAGGGACTTTGAAAAAGTTTCAACTGGAATTTTAGCCATTTTTTGACGTGGAATTGTAAACATGTGGACATGGATTTTGAAAATTCTAGAGAGAATTTTAAAAGCTTCAACAGAATTTCAACAATTTTGAGAGGGATTTGAAAAGTTTCAATGGGAATGGGAAGAATTGGGACAAAAATTGGAAAATTTTTAAGGGACTTTGAAAAAATTTCAAATGGAATTTTAGCCATTTTTTGACGTGAAATTGTAAACATGTGGACATGGATTTTGAAAATTCTAGAGAGAATTTTAAAAGCTTCAACAGAATTTCAACAATTCTGAGAGGGATTTGAAAAGTTTCAATGGGAATGGGAAGAATTGGGACAAAAATTGGAAAATTTTTAAGGGACTTTGAAAAAGTTTCAACTGGAATTTTAGCCATTTTTTGACGTGAAATTGTAAACATGTGGACATGGATTTTGAAAATTCTAGAGAGAATTTTAAAAGCTTCAACAGAATTTCAACAATTCTGAGAGGGATTTGAAAAGTTTCAATGGGAATGGGAAGAATTGGGACAAAAATTGGAAAATTTTGAAGGGACTTTGAAAAAATTTCAACTGGAATTTTAGCCATTTTTTGACGTGAAATTGTAAACATGTGGACATGGATTTTGAAAATTCTAGAGAGAATTTTAAAAGCTTCAACAGAATTTCAACAATTTTGAGAGGGATTTGAAAAGTTTCAATGGGAATGGGAAGAATTGGGACAAAAATTGGAAAATTTTGAAGGGACTTTGAAAAAATTTCAACTGGAATTTTAGCCATTTTTTGACGTGAAATTGTAAACATGTGGACATGGATTTTGAAAATTCTAGAGAGAATTTTAAAAGCTTCAACAGAATTTCAACAATTTTGAGAGGGATTTGAAAAGTTTCAGTGGGAATGGGAAGAATTGGGACAAAAATTGGAAAATTTTTAAGGGACTTTGAAAAAGTTTCAACTGGAATTTTAGCAATTTTTTTACGTGAAATTGTAAACATGTGGACATGGATTTGAAAATTCTAGAGAGAATTTTAAAAGCTTCAACAGAATTTCAACAATTCTGAGAGGGATTTGAAAAGTTTCAATGGGAATGGGAAGAATTGGGACAAAAATTGGAAAATTTTTAAGGGACTTTGAAAAAATTTCAAATGGAATTTTAGCCATTTTTTGACGTGAAATTGTAAACATGTGGACATGGATTTTGAAAATTCTAGAGAGAATTCTAAAAGCTTCAACAGAATTTCAACAATTTTGAGAGGGATTTGAAAAGTTTCAATGGGAATGGGAAGAATTGGGACAAAAATTGGAAAATTTTTAAGGGACTTTGAAAAAATTTCAACTGGAATTTTAGCAATTTTTTGACGTGGAATTGTGAACATGTGGACATGGATTTTGAAAATTCTAGAGAGAATTCTAAAAGCTTCAACAGAATTTCAACAATTCTGAGAGGGATTTGAAAAGTTTCAATGGGAATGGGAAGAATTGGGACAAAAATTGGAAAATTTTTAAGGGACTTTGAAAAAATTTCAACTGGAATTTTAGCCATTTTTTGACGTGGAATTGTAAACATGTGGACATGGATTTTGAAAATTCTAGAGAGAATTTTAAAAGCTTCAACAGAATTTCAACAATTTTGAGAGGGATTTGAAAAGTTTCAATGGGAATGGGAAGAATTGGGACAAAAATTGGAAAATTTTTAAGGGACTTTGAAAAAGTTTCAACTGGAATTTTAGCCATTTTTTGACGTGAAATTGTAAACATGTGGACATGGATTTTGAAAATTCTAGAGAGAATTTTAAAAGCTTCAAGAGAATTTCAACAATTCTGAGAGGGATTTGAAAAGTTTCAATGGGAATGGGAAGAATTGGGACAAAAATTGGAAAATTTTTAAGGGACTTTGAAAAAATTTCAACTGGAATTTTAGCCATTTTTTGACGTGAAATTGTAAACATGTGGACATGGATTTTGAAAATTCTAGAGAGAATTCTAAAAGCTTCAACAGAATTTCAACAATTTTGAGAGGGATTTGAAAAGTTTCAATGGGAATGGGAAGAATTGGGACAAAAATTGGAAAATATTTAAGGGACTTTGAAAAAATTTCAACTGGAATTTTAGCCATTTTTTGACGTGAAATTGTGGACATGGATTTTGAAAATTCTAGAGAGAATTCTAAAAGCTTCAACAGAATTTCAACAATGTTGAGAGGGATTTGAAAAGTTTCAATGGGAATGGGAAGAATTGGGACAAAAATTGGAAAATTTTGAAGGGACTTTGAAAAAATTTCAACTGGAATTTTAGCCATTTTTTGACGTGAAATTGTAAACATGTGGACATGGATTTTGAAAATTCTAGAGAGAATTCTAAAAGCTTCAACAGAATTTCAACAATGTTGAGAGGGATTTGAAAAGTTTCAGTGGGAATGGGAAGAATTGGGACAAAAATTGGAAAATTTTTAAGGGACTTTGAAAAAATTTCAACTGGAATTTTAGCCATTTTTTATGTGAAATTGTAAACATGTGGACATGGATTTTGAAAATTCTAGAGAGAATTCTAAAAGCTTCAACAGAATTTCAACAATTCTGAGAGGGATTTGAAAAGTTTCAATGGGAATGGGAAGAATTGGGACAAAAATTGGAAAATTTTTAAGGGACTTTGAAAAAATTTCAACTGGAATTTTAGCCATTTTTTGACGTGGAATTGTAAACATGTGGACATGGATTTTGAAAATTCTAGAGAGAATTTTAAAAGCTTCAACAGAATTTCAACAATGTTGAGAGGGATTTGAAAAGTTTCAGTGGGAATGGGAAGAATTGGGACAAAAATTGGAAAATTTTTAAGGGACTTTGAAAAAATTTCAACTGGAATTTTAGCCATTTTTTATGTGAAATTGTAAACATGTGGACATGGATTTTGAAAATTCTAGAGAGAATTCTAAAAGCTTCAACAGAATTTCAACAATTCTGAGAGGGATTTGAAAAGTTTCAATGGGAATGGGAAGAATTGGGACAAAAATTGGAAAATTTTTAAGGGACTTTGAAAAAATTTCAACTGGAATTTTAGCCATTTTTTGATATGGAATTGTAAACATGTGGACATGGATTTTGAAAATTCTAGAGAGAATTTTAAAAGCTTCAACAGAATTTCAACAATTCTGAGAGGGATTTGAAAAGCTTCAATGGGAATGGGAAGAATTGGGACAAAAATTGGAAAATTTTGAAGGGACTTTGAAAAAATTTCAACTGGAATTTTAGCAATTTTTTGACGTGAAATTGTAAACATGTGGACATGGATTTTGAAATTCTAGAGAGAATTCTAAAAGCTTCAACAGAATTTCAACAATTTTGAGAGGGATTTGAAAAGTTTCAATGGGAATGGGAAGAATTGGGACAAAAATTGGAAAATTTTTCAGGGACTTTGAAAAAATTTCAACTGGAATTTTAGCCATTTTTTGACGTGAAATTGTAAACATGTGGACATGGATTTTGAAAATTCTAGAGAGAATTTTAAAAGCTTCAACAGAATTTCAACAATTTTGAGAGGGATTTGAAAAGTTTCAATGGGAATGGGAAGAATTGGGACAAAAATTGGAAAATTTTTAAGGGACTTTGAAAAAATTTCAACTGGAATTTTAGCAATTTTTTGACGTGAAATTGTAAACATGTGGACATGGATTTTGAAAATTCTAGAGAGAATTCTAAAAGCTTCAACAGAATTTCAACAATTTTGAGAGGGATTTGAAAAGTTTCAATGGGAATGGGAAGAATTGGGACAAAAATTGGAAAATTTTTAAGGGACTTTGAAAAAATTTCAACTGGAATTTTAGCCATTTTTTGACGTGAAATTGTAAACATGTGGACATGGATTTTGAAAATTCTAGAGAGAATTCTAAAAGCTTCAACAGAATTTCAACAATTTTGAGAGGGATTGGAAAAGTTTCAATGGGAATGGGAAGAATTGGGACAAAAATTGGAAAATTTTTAAGGGACTTTGAAAAAGTTTCAACTGGAATTTTAGCCATTTTTTGACGTGGAATTGTAAACATGTGGACATGGATTTTGAAAATTCTAGAGAGAATTCTAAAAGCTTCAACAGAATTTCAACAATTTTGAGAGGGATTTGAAAAGTTTCAATGGGAATGGGAAGAATTGGGACAAAAATTGGAAAATTTTTAAGGGACTTTGAAAAAATTTCAACTGGAATTTTAGCCATTTTTTGACGTGAAATTGTAAACATGTGGACATGGATTTTGAAAATTCTAGAGAGAATTTTAAAAGCTTCAACAGAATTTCAACAATTCTGAGAGGGATTTGAAAAGTTTCAATGGGAATGGGAAGAATTGGGACAAAAATTGGAAAATTTTGAAGGGACTTTGAAAAAGTTTCAACTGGAATTTTAGCAATTTTTTGACGTGAAATTGTAAACATGTGGACATGGATTTGAAAATTCTAGAGAGAATTTTAAAAGCTTCAACAGAATTTCAACAATTCTGAGAGGGATTTGAAAAGTTTCAATGGGAATGGGAAGAATTGGGACAAAAATTGGAAAATTTTTAAGGGACTTTGAAAAAGTTTCAACTGGAATTTTAGCCATTTTTTGACGTGAAATTGTAAACATGTGGACATGGATTTTGAAAATTCTAGAGAGAATTTTAAAAGCTTCAAGAGAATTTCAACAATTCTGAGAGGGATTTGAAAAGTTTCAATGGGAATGGGAAGAATTGGGACAAAAATTGGAAAATTTTTAAGGGACTTTGAAAAAATTTCAACTGGAATTTTAGCCATTTTTTGACGTGAAATTGTAAACATGTGGACATGGATTTTGAAAATTCTAGAGAGAATTCTAAAAGCTTCAACAGAATTTCAACAATTTTGAGAGGGATTTGAAAAGTTTCAATGGGAATGGGAAGAATTGGGACAAAAATTGGAAAATATTTAAGGGACTTTGAAAAAATTTCAACTGGAATTTTAGCCATTTTTTGACGTGAAATTGTGGACATGGATTTTGAAAATTCTAGAGAGAATTCTAAAAGCTTCAACAGAATTTCAACAATGTTGAGAGGGATTTGAAAAGTTTCAATGGGAATGGGAAGAATTGGGACAAAAATTGGAAAATTTTTAAGGGACTTTGAAAAAATTTCAACTGGAATTTTAGCCATTTTTTGACGTGAAATTGTAAACATGTGGACATGGATTTTGAAAATTCTAGAGAGAATTCTAAAAGCTTCAACAGAATTTCAACAATGTTGAGAGGGATTTGAAAAGTTTCAGTGGGAATGGGAAGAATTGGGACAAAAATTGGAAAATTTTTAAGGGACTTTGAAAAAATTTCAACTGGAATTTTAGCCATTTTTTATGTGAAATTGTAAACATGTGGACATGGATTTTGAAAATTCTAGAGAGAATTCTAAAAGCTTCAACAGAATTTCAACAATTCTGAGAGGGATTTGAAAAGTTTCAATGGGAATGGGAAGAATTGGGACAAAAATTGGAAAATTTTTAAGGGACTTTGAAAAAATTTCAACTGGAATTTTAGCCATTTTTTGACGTGGAATTGTAAACATGTGGACATGGATTTTGAAAATTCTAGAGAGAATTTTAAAAGCTTCAACAGAATTTCAACAATGTTGAGAGGGATTTGAAAAGTTTCAGTGGGAATGGGAAGAATTGGGACAAAAATTGGAAAATTTTTAAGGGACTTTGAAAAAATTTCAACTGGAATTTTAGCCATTTTTTATGTGAAATTGTAAACATGTGGACATGGATTTTGAAAATTCTAGAGAGAATTCTAAAAGCTTCAACAGAATTTCAACAATTCTGAGAGGGATTTGAAAAGTTTCAATGGGAATGGGAAGAATTGGGACAAAAATTGGAAAATTTTTAAGGGACTTTGAAAAAATTTCAACTGGAATTTTAGCCATTTTTTGATGTGGAATTGTAAACATGTGGACATGGATTTTGAAAATTCTAGAGAGAATTTTAAAAGCTTCAACAGAATTTCAACAATTCTGAGAGGGATTTGAAAAGTTTCAATGGGAATGGGAAGAATTGGGACAAAAATTGGAAAATTTTGAAGGGACTTTGAAAAAATTTCAACTGGAATTTTAGCAATTTTTTGACGTGAAATTGTAAACATGTGGACATGGATTTTGAAATTCTAGAGAGAATTCTAAAAGCTTCAACAGAATTTCAACAATTTTGAGAGGGATTTGAAAAGTTTCAATGGGAATGGGAAGAATTGGGACAAAAATTGGAAAATTTTTCAGGGACTTTGAAAAAATTTCAACTGGAATTTTAGCCATTTTTTGACCGTGAAATTGTAAACATGTGGACATGGATTTTGAAAATTCTAGAGAGAATTTTAAAAGCTTCAACAGAATTTCAACAATGTTGAGAGGGATTTGAAAAGTTTCAATGGGAATGGGAAGAATTGGGACAAAAATTGGAAAATTTTTAAGGGACTTTGAAAAAATTTCAACTGGAATTTTAGCAATTTTTTGACGTGAAATTGTAAACATGTGGACATGGATTTTGAAAATTCTAGAGAGAATTCTAAAAGCTTCAACAGAATTTCAACAATTTTGAGAGGGATTTGAAAAGTTTCAATGGGAATGGGAAGAATTGGGACAAAAATTGGAAAATTTTTAAGGGACTTTGAAAAAATTTCAACTGGAATTTTAGCCATTTTTTGACGTGAAATTGTAAACATGTGGACATGGATTTTGAAAATTCTAGAGAGAATTCTAAAAGCTTCAACAGAATTTCAACAATTTTGAGAGGGATTGGAAAAGTTTCAATGGGAATGGGAAGAATTGGGACAAAAATTGGAAAATTTTTAAGGGACTTTGAAAAAGTTTCAACTGGAATTTTAGCCATTTTTTGACGTGGAATTGTAAACATGTGGACATGGATTTTGAAAATTCTAGAGAGAATTCTAAAAGCTTCAACAGAATTTCAACAATTTTGAGAGGGATTTGAAAAGTTTCAATGGGAATGGGAAGAATTGGGACAAAAATTGGAAAATTTTTAAGGGACTTTGAAAAAATTTCAACTGGAATTTTAGCCATTTTTTGACGTGAAATTGTAAACATGTGGACATGGATTTTGAAAATTCTAGAGAGAATTTTAAAAGCTTCAACAGAATTTCAACAATTCTGAGAGGGATTTGAAAAGTTTCAATGGGAATGGGAAGAATTGGGACAAAAATTGGAAATTTTTAAGGGACTTTGAAAAAATTTCAACTGGAATTTTAGCCATTTTTTGACGTGGAATTGTAAACATGTGGACATGGATTTTGAAAATTCTAGAGAGAATTCTAAAAGCTTCAACAGAATTTCAACAATTCTGAGAGGGATTTGAAAAGTTTCAATGGGAATGGGAAGAATTGGGACAAAAATTGGAAAATTTTTAAGGGACTTTGAAAAAGTTTCAACTGGAATTTTAGCAATTTTTTGACGTGAAATTGTAAACATGTGGACATGGATTTTGAAAATTCTAGAGACAATTCTAAAAGCTTCAACAGAATTTCAACAATGTTGAGAGGGATTTGAAAAGTTTCAATGGGAATGGGAAGAATTGGGACAAAAATTGGAAAATTTTTAAGGGACTTTGAAAAAATTTCAACTGGAATTTTAGCCATTTTTTGACGTGAAATTGTAAACATGTGGACATGGATTTGAAAATTCTAGAGAGAATTTTAAAAGCTTCAACAGAATTTCAACAATTTTGAGAGGGATTTGAAAAGTTTCAATGGGAATGGGAAGAATTGGGACAAAAATTGGAAAATTTTTAAGGGACTTTGAAAAAGTTTCAACTGGAATTTTAGCAATTTTTTGACGTGAAATTGTAAACATGTGGACATGGATTTTGAAAATTCTAGAGAGAATTTTAAAAGCTTCAACAGAATTTCAACAATTCTGAGAGGGATTTGAAAAGTTTCAATGGGAATGGGAAGAATTGGGACAAAAATTGGAAAATTTTTAAGGGACTTTGAAAAAATTTCAACTGGAATTTTAGCCATTTTTTGATGTGAAATTGTAAACATGTGGACATGGATTTTGAAAATTCTAGAGAGAATTTTAAAAGCTTCAACAGAATTTCAACAATTCTGAGAGGGATTTGAAAAGTTTCAATGGGAATGGGAAGAATTGGGACAAAAATTGGAAAATTTTTAAGGGACTTTGAAAAAATTTCAACTGGAATTTTAGCCATTTTTTTATGTGAAATTGTAAACATGTGGACATGGATTTTGAAAATTCTAGAGAGAATTTTAAAAGCTTTAACAGAATTTCAACAATTCTGAGAGGGATTTGAAAAGTTTCAATGGGAATGGGAAGAATTGGGACAAAAATTGGAAAATTTTTAAGGGACTTTGAAAAAGTTTCAACTGGAATTTTAGCAATTTTTTGACGTGAAATTGTAAACATGTGGACATGGATTTTGAAAATTCTAGAGAGAATTTTAAAAGCTTCAAGAGAATTTCAACAATGTTGAGAGGGATTTGAAAATTTTCAATGGGAATGGGAAGAATTGGGACAAAAATTGGAAAATTTTTAAGGGACTTTGAAAAAATTTCAACTGGAATTTTAGCTATTTTTTGACGTGAAATTGTAAACATGTGGACATGGATTTTGAAAATTCTAGAGAGAATTCTAAAAGCTTCAACAGAATTTCAACAATGTTGAGAGGGATTTGAAAAGTTTCAATGGGAATGGGAAGAATTGGGACAAAAATTGGAAAATATTTAAGGGACTTTGAAAAAATTTCAACTGGAATTTTAGCCATTTTTTGACGTGGAATTGTAAACATGTGGACATGGATTTTGAAAATTCTAGAGAGAATTTTAAAAGCTTCAACAGAATTTCAACAATTTTGAGAGGGATTTGAAAAGTTTCAATGGGAATGGGAAGAATTGGGACAAAAATTGGAAAATTTTTAAGGGACTTTGAAAAAATTTCAACTGGATTTTAGCCATTTTTTGACGTGGAATTGTAAACATGTGGACATGGATTTTGAAAATTCTAGAGAGAATTCTAAAAGCTTCAACAGAATTTCAACAATTCTGAGAGGGATTTGAAAAGTTTCAATGGGAATGGGAAGAATTGGGACAAAAATTGGAAAATTTTTAAGGGACTTTGAAAAAATTTCAACTGGAATTTTAGCCATTTTTTTATGTGAAATTGTAAACATGTGGACATGGATTTTGAAAATTCTAGAGAGAATTTTAAAAGCTTCAACAGAATTTCAACAATGTTGAGAGGGATTTGAAAAGTTTCAATGGGAATGGGAAGAATTGGGACAAAAATTGGAAAATTTTTAAGGGACTTTGAAAAAATTTCAACTGGAATTTTAGCCATTTTTTTATGTGAAATTGTAAACATGTGGACATGGATTTTGAAAATTCTAGAGAGAATTTTAAAAGCTTCAACAGAATTTCAACAATGTTGAGAGGGATTTGAAAAGTTTCAATGGGAATGGGAAGAATTGGGACAAAAATTGGACAATTTTTAAGGGACTTTGAAAAAATTTCAACTGGAATTTTAGCCATTTTTTGACGTGAAATTGTAAACATGTGGACATGGATTTTGAAAATTCTAGAGAGAATTCTAAAAGCTTCAACAGAATTTCAACAATTCTGAGAGGGATTTGAAAAGTTTCAATGGGAATGGGAAGAATTGGGACAAAAATTGGAAAATTTTTAAGGGACTTTGAAAAAATTTCAACTGGAATTTTAGCCATTTTTTGACGTGAAATTGTAAACATGTGGACATGGATTTTGAAAATTCTAGAGAGAATTCTAAAAGCTTCAACAGAATTTCAACAATTCTGAGAGGGATTTGAAAAGTTTCAATGGGAATGGGAAGAATTGGGACAAAAATTGGAAAATTTTTAAGGGACTTTGAAAAAATTTCAACTGGAATTTTAGCCATTTTTTGACGTGGAATTGTAAACATGTGGACATGGATTTTGAAAATTCTAGAGAGAATTTTAAAAGCTTCAACAGAATTTCAACAATTTTGAGAGGGATTTGAAAAGTTTCAATGGGAATGGGAAGAATTGGGACAAAAATTGGAAAATTTTTAAGGGACTTTGAAAAAGTTTCAACTGGAATTTTAGCCATTTTTTGACGTGAAATTGTAAACATGTGGACATGGATTTTGAAAATTCTAGAGAGAATTTTAAAAGCTTCAACAGAATTTCAACAATGTTGAGAGGGATTTGAAAAGTTTCAATGGGAATGGGAAGAATTGGGACAAAAATTGGAAAATTTTTAAGGGACTTTGAAAAAATTTCAACTGGAATTTTAGCCATTTTTTGACGTGAAATTGTAAACATGTGGACATGGATTTTGAAAATTCTAGAGAGAATTCTAAAAGCTTCCACAGAATTTCAACAATTTTGAGAGGGATTTGAAAAGTTTCAATGGGAATGGGAAGAATTGGGACAAAAATTGGAAAATTTTTAAGGGACTTTGAAAAAATTTCAACTGGAATTTTAGCCATTTTTTGACGTGAAATTGTAAACATGTGGACATGGATTTTGAAAATTCTAGAGAGAATTCTAAAAGCTTCAACAGAATTTCAACAATGTTGAGAGGGATTTGAAAAGTTTCAATGGGAATGGGAAGAATTGGGACAAAAATTGGAAAATTTTGAAGGGACTTTGAAAAAATTTCAACTGGAATTTTAGCCATTTTTTGACGTGGAATTGTAAACATGTGGACATGGATTTTGAAAAATCTGGAGAGAATTTTAAAAGCTTCAACAGAATTTCAACAATTTTGAGAGGGATTTGAAAAGTTTCAATGGGAATGGGAAGAATTGGGACAAAAATTGGAAAATTTTTAAGGGACTTTGAAAAATTTCAACTGGAATTTTAGCCATTTTTTGACGTGAAATTGTAAACATGTGGACATGGATTTTGAAAATTCTAGAGAGAATTCTAAAAGCTTCAACAGAATTTCAACAATTTGGAGAGGGATTTGAAAAGTTTCAATGGGAATGGGAAGAATTGGGACAAAAATTGGAAAATTTTTAAGGGACTTTGAAAAAATTTCAACTGGAATTTTAGCCATTTTTTGACGTGAAATTGTAAACATGTGGACATGGATTTTGAAAATTCTAGAGAGAATTCTAAAAGCTTCAACAGAATTTCAACAATTCTGAGAGGGATTTGAAAAGTTTCAATGGGAATGGGAAGAATTGGGACAAAAATTGGAAAATTTTGAAGGGACCTTGAAAAAATTTCAACTGGAATTTTAGCCATTTTTTGACGTGAAATTGTAAACATGTGGACATGGATTTTGAAAATTCTAGAGAGAATTTTAAAAGCTTCAACAGAATTTCAACAATTTTGAGAGGGATTTGAAAAGTTTCAATGGGAATGGGAAGAATTGGGACAAAAATTGGAAAATTTTTAAGGGACTTTGAAAAAATTTCAACTGGAATTTTAGCCATTTTTTGACGTGGAATTGTGAACATGTGGACATGGATTTTGAAAATTCTAGAGAGAATTTTAAAAGCTTCAAGAGAATTTCAACAATTTTGAGAGGGATTTGAAAAGTTTCAATGGGAATGGGAAGAATTGGGACAAAAATTGGAAAATTTTTAAGGGACTTTGAAAAAATTTCAACTGGAATTTTAGCCATTTTTTGACGTGGAATTGTAAACATGTGGACATGGATTTTGAAAATTCTAGAGAGAATTCTAAAAGCTTCAACAGAATTTCAACAATTCTGAGAGGGATTTGAAAAGTTTCAATGGGAATGGGAAGAATTGGGACAAAAATTGGAAAATTTTTAAGGGACTTTGAAAAAATTTCAACTGGAATTTTAGCCATTTTTTGACGTGAAATTGTAAACATGTGGACATGGATTTTGAAAATTCTAGAGAGAATTTTAAAAGCTTCAACAGAATTTCAACAATTCTGAGAGGGATTTGAAAAGTTTCAATGGGAATGGGAAGAATTGGGACAAAAATTGGAAATTTTTAAGGGACTTTGAAAAAATTTCAACTGGAATTTTAGCCATTTTTTGACGTGGAATTGTAAACATGTGGACATGGATTTTGAAAATTCTAGAGAGAATTCTAAAAGCTTCAACAGAATTTCAACAATTTTGAGAGGGATTTGAAAAGTTTCAATGGGAATGGGAAGAGTTGGGACAAAAATTGGAAAATTTTTAAGGGACTTTGAAAAAATTTCAACTGGAATTTTAGCCATTTTTTGACGTGAAATTGTAAACATGTGGCCATGGATTTTGAAAATTCTAGAGAGAATTTTAAAAGCTTCAACAGAATTTCAACAATTTTGAGAGGGATTTGAAAAGTTTCAATGGGAATGGGAAGAATTGGGACAAAAATTGGAAAATTTTGAAGGGACTTTGAAAAAATTTCAACTGGAATTTTAGCCATTTTTTGACGTGAAATTGTAAACATGTGGACATGGATTTTGAAAATTCTAGAGAGAATTTTAAAAGCTTCAACAGAATTTCAACAATTCTGAGAGGGATTTGAAAAGTTTCAATGGGAATGGGAAGAATTGGGACAAAAATTGGAAAATTTTTAAGGGACTTTGAAAAAATTTCAACTGGAATTTTAGC